>NW_026267201.1:1179591-1186813 GCF_000697945.3 Frankliniella occidentalis
CCCCATCCCAACACCCACCGCCCCGCAGCGCCCCGCTTGCTGCGTTCCCTTTTATTATTTTACCCACATTGAACCCAACTCCGCCTCCCGTATGTGATCTTTATCTCGACGTGTCAGAACGCGGCTTCAGAATTGGGGAGCCCCAGATAAGAACGAGGCACGGAAATCTCGTTTTTCCCACTGGACCTCCGACTGTATTTCTTTTACTCGTGCAGTTCGCGCAGCCACCGCGCGGGGCACACAGGGCGCAAGTGAGCGAGGGGGGTATGGAGCAGCACGCACTGCACTCTAGCGCGCGCTCTGTCCCTCTCCCGCCCGGCCAGCGGCGGCAGCGCGAGTGCGACAGAGACAGACTACCGCCGCCGTGCGCGAACGCAGCCCGGGCCAACACAGCACAGCGCGGCCAGGATGTCGACGAGGACGTGAAACCCGGGAGGGGACCGTAGGGGACCGCGCTGCGCTGCTGCGATTCGCCGCACCGTTTGACGCACTCGCTGTGCGGGCCAGACTGCCAGCAGCGGCCCTTTTTATCACTGTGCGATCATTTGTGGGAGAGAGGGAGAGGGGTGGAAACCCCGAGGGGGGGGGGGTATTTCGCAAATAAATATTATTCCAGAGACACACCGCATAATGGAAGTTTACCGAGGAATGGGCACTGAATGCAGGCGGAGTCCGCGGAAAAGTATGCGTCGGTCTCGGCTTTAGGTGCCCGGCCGGCCCTGTCCACCCATTCCTTCCTGGAAACTTTTCTTTTTTGCGCGCGCGCGAGTCATGTGCACTTTTGCCGGGACTGGACCCCCGGAGGGGGGGGGGGGGGAGCATGCCACGCTACCACACATGGCCGCTGCGGCTCTGTACGTGCACTATCGCTTATTGACATTTGCGTTCCGTTCGTAGGCGAGACGGCGAGACGGCGACCGGTAGCGATTATAGTGGACGCCGCCGGTGTGGACGCCGGCCACGACACCCGCGCAGACACCACCGAGCAGGTCGCGCAAATAACGGACACCCCCGAAATGAGCCCTGTACACCAGCGGGCGCACACCGCTGCGCCGACAGGCAGAATAGGGACTTCCCTGCTGCCGCGGGCTGGCGGGGCCTCACGCCAAGCGCCCAGGTAGTAGTGGCGGCCTACCCGCCGGGCGTCCGTCGCGGAAGAGGTTGGGGATACGGGCGCCACCTCGCGGTCACCTGTAGACCTCGCCTTACTAGGGTCCAGTCAGCACAGCACCCGGTCAGTCGGTCCCAGCGTCCGGAGCTGGTGGACCATGGCACTAATGCGCCCCAGGTGAACGGTCGAGTGACTTGATTACTCCACAGCAGCCCATTGAGAAACGTCGATTCTGCATAAAATGGCCGGTAGCGGCCACCTGTAAATCCCGTCTGCAATAATCAATGCAAAAGATCTCAATTTGACGAAATCGACGCCAGTTTGTTGAAAATTTGCCCACTGATTTGGTAGTTTGACGGAATCTCGTCAAATCGACGTCTTTTTGATTGATTATTACAGACCGGCAGTCTTAACCATGCTCACCTTTACGAGGATGTCTCCGTGTCTGTGCCCCACTTGGTGGTCTTCTCCACCTCAGCTCCCAGGTAAGAGGTGCTTGGCACTAGGCGTGGGGCCGCCGTTCGCACGGCCACGGGTCAGAAGTTGTTGTCAACACAGGGCCGCGTGTGCGGGGGCGGGGCGGGGCGAGCCTGTGCCCGGGCCATCCCCCGGCTCGGCTCGGCTCGACGGCGGCCTCCCCGCGAGGCCCCTGGACGTCGCGTCGACGGCGGGCTGCTCTCTGTGCGCTCACCACGCGGCACTGCGACTAGGCACTGCGGCGGCACCCCGGCGGCGCGCGGTGGCAGCAGCGGCAGGGGCCACGAGGGCCACGCGGTCGCGGCGGTGCACTGCCATACAGTTCACTTAGACCCCCCCCCCTCTTCCCCCCGGTGGCAGCGGGCAGGCAATGTACAGAACAGAGAGTCGGCCCCCACCCAGCTCGGACGGCAATTTGCTGGAGCGAGGAAACCAACGTATACAACCCATAGGGGGCTGTCCCCCTCCCCTCTTACCCTGTGAGCATATGACGTCGTCGACAGTGATAATGTGTGTGTGTCCCAGCGAGCGAGGGGCGACGGCACGGTGGGACCAGCATTGACCCCGAGGGGGCATTTGAGGCACCCCCCCCCCCTCCCCTCGTTCTCGCCCAGCCGCTCTGTCTCTCATTTACCAGGGCAGGGAAGTTCATTAGAGGAAAAGAGCAACACAATCAGATGGTGATAAGAGATTTATGTAACAAAGTACTTTTCACAGAAAGGCTTCAACCCTACTTTACCATCATATGTCGAGTTGTGCCTCCACAAACAAATGTTAACCATAAGTCCGGCCTCACAATCATTTTCAGTAACACGGCTGTGTTAGAATGACAAGTAAAATCTGAATCTGAACAAATTTACAACAATAATAAGTGGTAATGAGAACTACTTCCAGCATTGAGCCAGTAAACTAATTTTCATTTCCAAAATTGCCCTATTTAATACTGGACAAACGAATTAACATCATTTAAGATTCTAATAATTGAAACGGCTAGCCACTCAAACTAAATCACATTTCCATCCTTTCTATCCAGGAACATACAGTAAATCACTCTCATGTGCAAGAAAAATAAATCTTAAGTGAAGTGCTTTCCTCCTTGACTCAAATGACTACAATTTACATTTTTCTACTTGATATAAGTTTATATGACTCCTAAAACAAAATTACACATGGTTGATACAGAGAGCAACAAATGGATTGTTGCAGCACCTTTGACAACAGCTCCTTAGAAATGTAAACTTTCTATACATTTAAGAGATATCTGATATCTGCCTACGAAGCAGAAAACACTGATTGCATTCAAAACATAGATAAAACAAAAAAGAAACAAATGTGCAAAGCAAAACAAATTAACATGAATAAACAAAACACTTACTATATGATGTGGGACATGCTGGTTTCTGACATTTGTCAAAGGACTGCCCAAAAGCCAAAAATTTTCAAAAGAAAAGATAAAATTTAAAAGGTAGATGTTTAATCCAATTTTGTTCTGCGATTATCACAAGTACCTAATAGCGTGAAAACTTTTAACTTTTGGTAAATGGAAGAGCACTCAAAAACAAAACTTGGATTTCATGTTAGATAACGTAACCAACAAAACTGCAAAAGTGCTATTTGACAAAGAGTTTTACGCACTCACTGAAATAAAATGTGCAAGTAGATAATAAAATCTACTTCACAATAATCTACTAAATAATCTTCAGTACAGTCATAAAACATAAAATAGAAATTTAGAACAGAATCAGACTTGATTCAATAAGGTACAATAACCTTCCTATGTACATATGGCAGGCTACTCCACAACTGAGATGTGGATGAGGTTACAAATGTGTACATTGTTAGTACGATAGATGTACAAGCAGAATTATTTTCTGCTTGACGCAGTCCTTTAAAAAGGTAAAGCCAGCAGAACATCACAGAGTCCAAGGTGTAAATGATTCTGAGCTTTTATCACATTCATTCAAAACCACCACCATATTTACCCAGTTTAACATTAACAAATTGTTCAGCTCCATGAACACACAGTGTCCACCACCTCATGATCAAATTGCTTCAATCAACATCCAAAGCAGTCCCTACTAAGCCCAAAAGAAATACTAATTATCTTATGTACTAAATCACAATAGTCTTGTCAGGAAATCAATTATATACTGTAAACTGATAATGGGTAACATTTGTTGATGAAAGTTAAAGCACAGTGACAGAATGGCAATAACCATGATAATTAGAATCAGAATTTCAAAAATTCAATCACTACAAACTACTGCACTTACAAGCTGAAAATTCAATCTTTTCTACTCTACTATATTATTTTTTGACCAGTTCAAATCACACAAAAGTTATATCATGAGTAGCAACATACATGCAGTCATATAATGATCAACAAAAATTATAATTGGTCTGTTGCACCTGTAAGTGATCAATTAATTGCTGGCAGTTGTTTGGTATAGTTAGGTAGGCTTCATTGTCAGGTAATAATTATGAACTTGCGATCATGTAACCAAAAGCCAAAATTGACATAAACAAATTTAGAGGAAATTTAACAAGTCTTTTTACTAGAAATTAAACTAACACATTGTTCCACAAATCACAGAAAAAGATTTGATGTAGATCATGGCAGAGTAAAAACAAGTGCAGAGTCATGACTCAGTGAAAATAAAAAAAACTACAATGAAAGCAGTTTGAGTAACATGCCACAGTATTTCTGCTCATTTAGACATTATGATGAACACCATAACACAAGAAACAAAACCGCTCGCATACAGTAAAGGAAGGGGCAAATGGCTCTTCACATTCATAAATATGTACATCTCACTTTTAAGTAGATCAACTTCAGTTTAAATATCACATTTTACAAAGTTAATTAGTAAGCCACTTAAAAATAGACCTTGATGGTATGTATCATGGTCCAAGAAACAAAATTTGTAACCATTGGTTTCAAAAGAGAAAAATTAATCAGTTTTGCATTCATCTAATTCAGAATATAGATGATGTAGATAGAAATTAGAAGTCTGCTTATTTAAAAATTATTTTTTTGGATCAACATGAATCTCATCCCCACTTGTGATGTTGTAACTGTACAGTTGCTTATTGGGATACTTCATGAACTCAAGGTGGTTGTAATGATCCATATAGGCTTGATCTGCATAATACAGTCGCATTTTTGATGCAGCAATGCCACATACTGGTTCCAAGGTCTTTTTCAGTTCACTAATCTGTAACATAACATGTGGTTATGATTTAATATTAACTTACACTAGTTTTTCAAATCTGAAAGAATTTTATTCATTACTTACAGTCTGATACACATTTATACTTTTGATCTCAGACTTATCACCCCACACAATTTTCACTTTTACTCTTTTCTCAGGTGAGAGATCAATGTTGACTAGTGGATCTAAGCGCCCGTGCACTCCAAGAAGATTTCCGTACCTGTAACAGTTCAATATCAACTTTAAATATATTTTATAAACATTTTGAGCAGCTTGGGTAGGTTGCACAGCACCATTGACCCAACCTGGTCGAGGGTACTGCTTACTACGCCATGCTAGCTAGTCACTGTCATCCCAGCCTCTCAACTTCAGCAGAGTCTTATATCTGCAATGACATGTTCATAACCAAAAGGAATTTCAAACCTAAAATTTTAATTGACTGTATACTTAACACACCTTTCTGGTCTATCACTCTCTGGTTTTTCCATGTAGTATCTAATAAATGCTCGCTCTGCATCTTCTCGTTCTTCCGGACTTATCACACCACCCCCATTTAATGTTTGGATATTAGGTAATCTGGCAATCAAAAGCTGCCGTCTTTCATGTTCTGTGTATTCCTGTAAGTAAAATTCAACCATAAATAATATCATAAAAATAATTACAGAAATGATTGACTATTACAAATTTCATACCTCAAATAATGGGCAGGCATTGATTCGTAAACAATGTAATGCGGGAAAACAGGCTACACGATCAATTTCATCCCATGATGCTATATGGGTGCCAGTAAGGTTGAGCGATCGTAATTGTCGGAAAACATCATGTGCAGAGTAAGGCTTGGGTCCAGCAGATTCACATTCACTTTCACATCTCCCATATTGATGTGTTGGAGGACTACCACAAGAGGAACACGAGTCTTCAGATTCCTCACTTTCTTCACTTTTGCATTTCTCCACTAAAGAAAAGCCATTCTGTCATTAAAGATTCAGATACTTTCTAAAAAGTTTTGAAATGAAGATTGCGTAAAAATACTTACTGAGAACAGCTGGGTCAAGAGAGATTAGGGGGCAATCAGCAAGTACGAGTGATTCCAAAGCAGGAAATGCTCTACCCAAATTGGATATTTCACTCCACCTACAAATAGGGTTGCCTATTGAAATAAATATTGCACAAAAATTAGTTTTTTAAAAGGCTGAGACACACAATTTAGGAAAATAATAGGAGAAACAGTAACTTACCAGTAAAGTGAATTCTTTTAATGTTTGGGTGTACATCATCTGGCGTGTCTCCAACTTCAACGCTGGCAAAGTTATTAAGGCTAAGGTGGAGTTCTTCCAAGCTAAAAGACAAAAGGGAATTTTCATCAATTTTCTTTCATCAATTTTTAAGATTATGGCAAGGCTAATAAAGGCAAAAAACTTACTTGGGAAGTAATTTTAGAAGTTTCTTAATCGTTGACCAGCTTATTTGCGTGGATATCAACACAAGATTTCGGAGGAGTGGAAATGGGGTGAGGCTTTCATTGGCGCAAAGCTCATCTGTCAGTTCCTCAGACAAGTTATTGAAACTTAAGTTGGCAAATTTTACTTGAGGCATGAGGCGTAATATTGTGAGGACCTGAGATAAATACATAATTAAAAGCATCTACTCTCATAGGAGTATTTAGGAGGACAAGGAAGTATTTTAAAGACAATATCTCCATTTTACTTACATCTGCCCAATGTGTGAGATTGTTTTGAGCGAGGTCAAGTTCTTCAACAACATGGCACTTTTTCTGGACATCATTTTCGTCTCCAGCTGAATCAATGTCACAGTCGTTCAGTACCAGTAGGGATGGAACAATATTTCTGGGCCCTTTTCTTGGCACATAAATGGCTATTGCTTCGTCAAGTCCTTCTGCATCTTCGGGCCCATATTTGCCCTCCAAAGCTTCCACAAGGGTTGGCATTTCACATGAAATCTGGAAACAAAACTGTCAGAAAAGTATTATTAGCAAGGTGATGAATTCTTATTTATATTCATAGCACTGTTTCTTCTTCTTCTTTTTTTTTTTTTTTTTTTTGTAAAGTTTAATAGAGTAATAAGTGCAAGAGCACACTAGAGAACAATTCGTCTGGGCAGTTACAAATAAATATGCCTTGACACAGAGAGGAGCATGCCGGAGCGGCTCGTAAAACAAGTTTGCACGACTGCAACGGCACACTCAAACGCCGATGGCATAACTATTTCATAATCTTGCTGCATATAGCGGAGCCATTAAGGCATCAGGTACTTGGCACTCTGGCAAACACGCACACGGGCGCACACCCCGGTGCGGTGGGATGGGTTGGTCGAAGGGAAGGTAAAGAAAACCAAAGCGTATTTGCAGTCACTCTTGCAGGACCGCTGAAATGCACTTCGCGAGCAACCTTGAGCACCCGCG
>NW_026267202.1:0-202 GCF_000697945.3 Frankliniella occidentalis
GGGGTGGCCCAACTGTATTTCCCCAGCACTGCTCAAGGGGCAGCCTGGTGTTAGAACCACTCAGTGGTGGTCTAATAGGAAGCTATTCAATATTTGTTTTCAGAGCACCGCATTGCAGGCCGACGTACGTAGTACTTTGTTTTACACACTGCAGAAGAGCAGGCAATCGTTTTCAGAGCACCGCATTGCGGGCCGACGTACG
>NW_026267202.1:7507-9055 GCF_000697945.3 Frankliniella occidentalis
GGGGGGGGACAGGGAGGAGGATAGCGTTGCTGGCCGTCAGGTTGATAGGGGAGAGGGGGATCGTCCATGACGTGCAGAGTACAATCTGCCTGTTTACCACATTCACACACACTCACGCACAAAATAGTGAGACACTACAAAGTTAAAACCTTACGAAGCAAAATGCCAAATCCTTTGTACCTACGAAGGATTTGCCCCTTACGAAGCTTTCAAATCCTTCGTATTACGAAGGATTTGGCATTTTCTACGTAAGACTTTAACAGTGTACACCCAGAAAAGTATGTTCTTGATTTCTCCATGGACTTGAATTTTTTAGTAGAATTGTTCTTGATTTGAGCCAAAATACTTGGTATAAGAACAATTTTGTTCTTATACCAAGTATTTTGGCTCAAATCAAGAACAATTCTACTAAAAAATTCAAGTCCATGGAGAAATCAAGAACATGCTTTTCTGGGTGTACTGTGGCAGCGGCGTTGGGTAAACATATGGATTAAAGTTCACATAAATGGTACATGGGCAATAAAGAATTTGGGTACGGGGAACCGAAACCACCCCTTCATCGCTCCTTGCTTGCAGCCACGGAGCCCTACTGACGTGCCGCATGCCCGGGGCTGATGGACACATTTCGAGAATTTGTTGGTTCGGGAAGATGGGAAAGAGTATCAGGATAGGAAGGAAAATAGGCGGTCGAGCCGTAGTGGTCCCTCGGCGTCTGGAAAGGCGTCGGGCAGCAGCAATAGCAACAGCAGCAGCGGCAGCGACAGCAGCAGCAGCAGCAGCAGCAGCAGCAGCAGCAGCGTGCTGCAGAGGCCAGTCGCGCTTCATAAATCATCCCCGCTGGAGGGTGGTATGGGCCAGCGCCGCGGTGGCAGCCCGGCTCAACCCTGCAGCAGGCGAACGCTCACCTTCCACCCTTCTTATCATTGCGTGGCACACGCGCCTGTCTGTTTGACCGGCGGGAGCCGAGGTGTGTCCGTGTGTGTGTGTGTGCGTGTGTGTGTGAGAGAGAGAGTGTATGTGTGTGTGTGTGTGCATGCGTGAGTGGGCGCACTCCGCGAGTGAGCGGACCTTGTTAGGATATCGCCGCCCCAGGTGTGGTGAGTGTGAAGTGAAGGAGTCCTAGTTTTTCGCAGATGATATCTTCAACACTCATTTAACTTGCGCCTCCACTGGAATATATACAAGGTAGGACTTGGTGCCTTTTAAAGGTGCTAAAGTTTAGAGCCTTAAGAGAGGCACGAAAGTGTCCAAATGCACACAAGTTTAGTATCTTTGGGACGCTTTAGAGCCTTTAGAGGGTTGCGAATCTTCACTGGCCTCTGTTAAGGGACTAACAAGGGGACTTAGGCAAGTGTAAATTCCCGATCGTGCCCAAACTCGGTATATTTGCTTCTTATCTATGTAGGTGACGAAAGCCGACCAAATTTTTTCCTGAGAGTCAAGTGCCGAAACTCCCTATAAAAGCGTATAATTTCACAAAATACAAATTTCTACTTTTGTACAAATATGAAGTGATAATCGGACTCAAAATGAGTTGTTTTGGGGGGG
>NW_026267202.1:9105-17031 GCF_000697945.3 Frankliniella occidentalis
GGGGGGGAGGGGGGGGAGCACGCAGTGCTACCGTTGATTTAATGCGGCGAGACGTATTCCGATATGTATTCCCAGCAGCCACTCGTGATTTGTCGTCCAGTTGCGATAGGAATGGCGCTAAAGTGGGACGCAGCCGGGGCGGGGCGGGGCGGCCAGCGGAAGGCAATACCGAAAGAGGGGGTCCCGTCGTTTAGAAACGTGTCGTGACACACTTTCTTGTGGAAAATGCAACAAGGCGTCTGATAGTAATAGTGCAGCGACAAAATGATAAGCTTTTCGGTATGATGTACGATGTACGCACAGTGTTTCGGCAAATTGCTCACATCCACAAAGTTTTGCAAGCGGACAGTAAAAAAGGAAAAGCCCGCGCAACCGTCGTTTGTTGACAGTCCTCACTAATTGCGCAAGCATATTGACTGACGACCATTAGGACAGCGATCGCATCGAGATCATCGCACCGCAGCGGCACACGTCATCCGTTCGACACAAACTGTCCGGCTGCTGTCGCTTGCTTCTCCTGCTGGAGAGCGACAGTCGCGGTCGCGTTCGATCACACGCCACTACTGCTCTCTAGGCAAGACACACACACACACACACACACACACATACACGAACACACACTGCAGCAGCAGCAGCAGAGATAAAAGTCGCGTTTAGTGGAGGGTCCCAGCGCAAACACGTTGGTGGGCGGGCGCGCGGCAGTTGGTGGGCGGGCTGCCGGGCGCGCTTGCTCGCGCAGTCATTAAAAGGTTTCGTGGTCAAATAGACGCCGGACCGCTCGCTGCTGTTTGCTCGGCGTCGCTGCCGCTGCATAACGCCCCGCGAAATCGGACTGAATCAGCGGCGCCGGCCGGACCGATGTGTGTGTGTGTGGGTGTACAGCTGCACTATATGGAAATCCCACCGATAAGTGTGTATAATACGGAATGTCCGCGAGAAAATTCATTTCTGCTGCTTGTGGATGGGCGGCGGCGTGGCACTGTGTCAAACTCATTTACACAGTGGAGGCTCTATGTAAGTTAGTGAAGATCTTCTCTTGTGGGCAAAATCCCCGTTCAAAATCACGAACGAGAGAGACGTTGGGAAAAACATCATCGTAAACAACACAAGTTGTACTTTGATTCACAAAATATAGCGTGAATTTGCGACAGCCCATTCTTGCTCGTCGATAAATTTCATTTCAGCAAGATTGCTTGTAAAATCATAATTTTAAATTGTAGTTTTACAACACACATCGTTAAGAAGTTTTCTGTAACCCTTCCAAGTTTTCTTGACAGTCAATGGTTATTCGTTTTTCTGCAACCGGGTGAATACGCCATCACAAATTTACAACATGGTACATATTTGAATTGCTCCCCTTTTCCAGATGCGTGACATTTTCACACTTGGAATCCGAGAACTGCCGTCGTACGGATGTGATTGATTTGAAACGAAAAGAGAAAACTTAATTTGCAAGAGGAGAAGATGGAACAAACGCGCGCACACAGCAGCAAGGGACACGGAACGTAAAATGTGTCTGAAATTAAAACTATCCTCAATAAGCCAAAGTAAGCAGAGCGGCAGCGGCGGCCGCAATAAGAGTCCCGCCTTTTCAGATCAAAGGCGTTATTTGTTTCTTTTGACCGACTCATCGTGAAAGCCGCCGCCGAGGGAAAATTTTCATCCCAGCCGATTCACTGCAGACAATTAGATTCAAAAGACCCGCGCCGCGCCGCGCGCGAATCCGTCCGTCCGCGGCGCGCGTCGTTTAAAATGAAAATCGCGAACCGAGCGCGGTGCGGGGCGGGAGACGCGCGCCCGGGAATACTAATTGACAACGACAGACGGCACAAAGTTTAAATGCCTCGGCAGACCGCTTTAGGGCCGAAAGGAATAAGGATCTGCAGCTAAGGGGCCGCGTGCGAAAGCGCTTCGCGGCGCCCTCGACGCCCTTCGCTGCAGAGGAAGGCTTTCGGAAGCCGCCACTAATTAACCTAATCCTCCCGCGACGCGCTGACGTCGTCGTCGCTCCACCGAGTAATTCCGGCCAAATACTGTCGCATATTTTCAATTTCAAAACGCAGCAATACACAGAGGAATTAGCTTGCAATCCGAACGCAATTCCACAGACAAATCGGCGGGTATAAAAATGTGAGCGCAAGTAAACGCGACGCTGTGTTCACAGTTGCACGACATAAGCCTACGTCTGTCACCTGTGCAACCACATCTTCAAAATAACACCCATCGAGCTTCCGATCTCCGAACCATAAAAGTGTTTCGTTTTCACTGGCGAGGCTGCCATGATGCAACTAGCCCGCCATAGAGTCAGAAGACAGCAGAGCGTTGTTGTTGTGGACAAGGAAACACGGAACTCGCTCGCTCCGAGCGTCTTGGCGCCGTTGCGGTAGGCACGCCCGCTCGGCACCCCCGTCCCGCGGTACAGTATCGCACAACGGTGAGTGCGCTCCGTCTTCCCATCCCCCCACTCCCCTCTCTCTCTCCCTCTCTCTCTCTCACCCCCGTACGGACAAGGCTAACATCACGCACAACACACTGTACTGCGCAAGGGACATCGACCTGCCTCGCATAGGTGCGCAGCAGCAGCGGCACCTCTGAGGAGTTGACACGACGCAATTGAGGGACCGGCCATGGCAATGGCTGTATTAGAGGTGAGGCGATAGCCGCCGGTGTGATACGCACCGCAAACATACTAGCGGGCCGTGGGACGGGGCAGGCGAACGGTGTCGCTGGGAGCGGGGTAATGACACACACACACGCACACACACGCACACACACACACACACACACACACACACACAGAGGCACCTCTAACGGCCCCGCTAGGAGGGCGCCTGCTGGCTGCGCGGGTGCGTTTCACTTTACATAACCGTTTGCTAGGTCGGCGACACGTGAGTAACATTTTGCTGCTTAATTATTCCAAAATTTTCAATCTTCTAATCCGTGTTGCCATAACCAGCCTCTTTATACCCCACCACCCCACCCCCCTAAAGAGACACACAAAAAATCCCTCATCCACGTACACAAAAACTCACACAATCACACACACTCACACCATTAAATGATCTGACGCACATTAATACAAAGTGTAAGTAATCCGGCCACACCGGTGGCCCACTGCGTCAGCAGCACATCATTTTTATGACCAGACCTCCGACCGACGACGTCGAGAAATACTTGGTAGTGTGGTGTGAGACGCCATCCCCCCTCTCTCTCTCTCTCGCTGGCTCTAACACACACACACACATACCCAGGGGCCAGGCGCGGCCTCGACGCAGGTATTTTATGTGGTGTGATGAGGAATGCGAGGAGAGGGAGAGAGAATGAGGCGGTTGTCGGGAGAGAGGAAAAGGAAAAGAGAGAGGAGGGGCGCGAGGAAGGGGATGCAAGCAGACTCTTCTGAGCCGTGCGCCGCGGTCACCGTTACGACGCCCGTCCCTTCTTGAACGAAATAAGTATCGCCTGAGCCGCGTGGGATAATTGCGCTTGAAACGACCAGGGCAAGAAGATCAAAATTATGAGACGTTGGTACAGCAGACATGAAAACTCACCCGTTCATTTCAGAGACTCTCTTTGCACTTTAATCTTTAGCTGTGTAAAACAGTTCAAATACAAAATCATGGCACGGGCAACAAAAGCACCTATACGTTGTGACCACAAAGGTGACACCTAATATTTGAATAAGTACTAATTGCCTGCATAAATACAGGTAATTTGTTTTAAATTGATACTGCTGCATTTTGTGGCATGAAATTATTTTCCAGTCGGTTTAGAGAGAGAGAGAGAGAGAGAGAGAGAGAGACAGAGAGAGAGACAGAGAGAGACACAGAGAGAGAGAGAGAGAGAGAGAGAGAGACAGAGAGAGAGAGACTTCTTGTTAAAGTGGCTGCACAATGCCAAGCCGAGTGCACCACACAGCTGTGCGCGCGTGCATTGGTATCACTCGGTCCGGAGACGATTGGGGAAGGAGGGGAGAAGGGGGGCTTGGCAAGGACCCCCGTGGGATCCGCACGAGGATCCTCGAGGGATTCGCTCGGGATCAGGAGGGGGGAATAAGAAGGGGAAGGGGTGCGAGGGGTGGAGGGTACGGCTCAGCGGCGAAGGGGCTGAGTGAGTTGTACTGTACCGCACGGCTGTATGCGCGCGGCCCCCCCCCCTCCTGCCTCGCGGGGCCACGCCCTGCGGCCCGTGTGCCTAGTGCGCCGGGCCAGCGCTCTGGAGCGGCTCTGGAGCGGCTCTGGAGCCACGCCGCCTCTGGATTTATGCGTCGGATGTCCGCACTGGAGCTGGAGAACGGGGGCAGGGCGGCAGGGGGGTTGCGGAGGATCAGTTCCGTGCGCCACGCGCACGTGTGTGTGTGTTCATGTGAGTGTGGTGTGGTAGGAGCTGCGGCAGTACCGCAAGTACACTTCGCTCAAGGAGTAAAGGGAGGGGTGTCTGCACATGCAGTCAGCAGCGCCTTCACATACCCGAAGTACCCGAAAGGGAATATTTACGGTGTCCAATGGCTCGGGCGCCCCATCGACCCCAATGCGGCCAACCCCGTTCTCACTCACACCCTTTCTTTCTCTCTCTCTCTCTCTCTCTCTCTCTCTCTCTCTCTCTCTCACACACACACACACACACACACACACACACACACACACACACACAGAGCTCCGCGCCCCCTGCTGCCATGGCCTTTCAGGTCCGACAATAAGCGGCAAGGTGCCAGGGAAGTAGTGACGAAGTGACTTCCGCGGTCGAGAAGAAAGAAAAATGTGGCCTTACCGTCGCGGCCCAACTAAACAGAGTCGTATTTCACGCGGTATCGGTCCAGGGGCAGTAGGGGTAGCAGGGGCAGCTGGGACATCAACAGGGGCAGCAGGGGCAGCAAGGGCGGCAGGGGCAGCAGGGGCAGCAGGGGCAGCAGGATGCTCCGGTGCAGGAGGCCAGATCGAGCTAGCAGGTGGCACTTATTTTGGGCTATACGGCTCACCATCGAGGACGATGGACAACACAGAGGGTGAGGCGCGGCGGCTCGACCGACACGGATTGCGCATTGCCAGGGCAGCAGCACCATGCCAGCCAGCACCATAGAGCACCACCACCACCACCATAGCGGCCGCCATCACCTCTCGGCGCAGAGCAGCAGGGCGGCAGCTCGTATATGCTCACCCGGAGTGCAAACACTCTGCTGGAGATGCATCGCTGAGCAGCCTGCGCCCGCGCACACACACACACACCGACACGCGGCCAAAAGGAACAACTTTTTCTAGTATTTCTTCTTTTTTTTTTTGCCTAGCCGGGAAAAAGCCAGCGCAAAAGTGAGAATGCCAGGCCTTTTGCAGGGTGGCGCCTCGCTCGCTATAAGCAGCATTACATGTCTTTTATCGAATTGCGCTAGTGAAGCGACACTTTGCGGTACCGGAGTGAGAGAGACCTATTTTTATGAGGCGGCCGACGCACATGTAAGAATCACTTGGAGCGGCTTGGTCAACTCTCTTTCTAATACACATCCTGCCTGCACCTCATGCGAAAGCACTTTGCAATATTTGCAGAGCCAACCATTCGCCCTCGAGCACGTTATAGCCGTCGAGGAGCTGTGGGGCTCGTTCGTCAGCTAGGCGATGGAATCGATTACGCGAGAGACCATCCTAACCGTTTGTGAACTTTGCCAAGTGCGAGCGCCGGGTATGCGCTGCTACTTGATTTTGCAGTGAACATAAATCGCCTTTGCAATTCCCTGGGTTCAGCAGGATTCGTGGGGAGCATCCATACCGCGGCGCAGGCGAAGGCGAGTAGTGGGAGAAAGAGAGAAAGGGAGAAGGGCGAGAAGGGAGAGATAGGCAGAGGAAAGAGGGGCAGGGGGGAAAAGTGTAGGGGCGGGGCGTTGTAGGGCCCTCCAGGTACACATGCCGGAGAGCAGATTAGATGATGAATCCAATCCCTTCGGATCGGCAGGGCGTGTTTCCCATTGTCTGCCCCACTCGGCGCACACGGCCGGGCCGCAGGGGGGCGTGTGGCAGAAGAGTATCATTCACACTCTCATCATACCTCTCTGCAACAAAAACGAAACTACAAAACGGATTTCAAAACAGAATATTGCAACTCTGCCATGGAGACACACTGTGAGAAATTGGAATTCTTGTAAGGGTTGGAGGAAAATTTTCTATTATGTGCTGTACAATTACAACTTTGAACTTCAAAATTACAAGCGGCACTATGTATCGACTTGGTTATCATTGACAAATAAGGATGCACGACTGAAATTTACAACAAATTCTGTAAATCATCAACAAATATATTGTAAATTTACAACAGATGTTTTTATAGTACAATTCGGGGTACCATTAAAACAGTATATGTAGGGCAAACCATACTGGTATACTTAATTTTAACGGCTGACGATTAATACCGTGTTTACTGAAAATTTAAGATGGGAAGATGGGACTTTCGTCTAACGTGGCCCGTTCTCCCAAAAGGAGAGAAAGCCTTCATAAATGGATGAAAAAACGCCAGATAAAATGAATGATGTCCGTCATCCGGAGGGAATGACAAAACTCAATTATTGCACCAGCAATGAGCAATGGCTATTTTGTTGTTCGATACTTTGTTGCCAACTACACAAACTCAGAAAGAAAATCAAAACATTCCAGTTTATAGTTTAATCCGAGGTTTAATATCGTTTGAAATACAACACCAAAACAGACACTATAATCCCAGACCTTTGGGGCAATCATCGCCGAGCGCCACCGCGGTCGCCCTCCTGGAGTGGCTCGACCTGAGCACTGGAGCAGAGAGTTGTACGTCACATATGACCTGCACACACACACACAACGTACAGAATCAGAGAATGTCGGCGTGGCTCTGCAGCAGAAGTCACAGCAGCGGCGACAGCTCTGTCGTGCGATGAGCCTCTCTCGCGGAGCAGCAGCGCTGCGCTGGCGTCGGCGGGGGGATGAATATTGCGGCTCTGTTGAGCCAGTTAGGGTCCGAATGAGATTCATGCCGAGCATGTTTAGCGGCAACACGTGAGTGGGGGAAGGGAAGCTAGAGGCGCCCGCCGCCGCGTTACCTACCGACAGCTGCGCATGGCGGCGGCGTCATACAACGAGTAATATGGCGTCACGTCTCGCGCCGGGACCCGTCGCATCGGCCAAGAAGAGAAGGTCGAGACCTGCGACGTCGTCGCCGGCACTGGTGACGCACGGAGGGCAAGGCTTTCGTAGAAAACGAAAACCGTCAATTCATCTGAAAGATGGGAAGGGAGAGAAACCTCTAAAAGCAAAACTGTGAAACGAGTACGGTTTCAAAAACTATACACACTCACTAAACCCATTTAACCATTGTGTAGTGCATTAGACTTGCGCAGTATTATGCAATGCAGCCAGCTATGCACAACATTTCATGCCTACGTATGCACAACTATGTCCACTACACAGAAATTTGTGCACAGTCATCGCACTTTTTTTGCACTCGTGTGCAAAGGGGTTAATTCTGTACATCAGACTAACATAGCATGAACAGTCTGTGTCCCATAGACGAAAAACACAACATTAAACGATGCGAATATGTTACGCTGTATTTTGTAAGGACCCCACGTTGGAAAGAGATGAAGTGCCTTTTTTGGGAGGCTGCTGCTGCACTTTACTCGTCAAACACAGGGGGGGCCTACCCACCCGTCCCTCCGCAGCCAGTTAAGTAAATACGGGCTAGCGTGCATTAAAAGTAACTAGGACACAGGCTGAGATGAGCCTTTTTTTATGTGTGTCCTCTCGTATATTTTTTTTTTCGGGAAAAGGCGGGAGAGCGGGGTGGAGGGAGGGGGTGATGAAACTGGGCACGGTTGGTTGCTCCACCCGCTCCGGGAGATGAGTGCGCGATAAATGAATTACTGGAACAGAGGAGGAAACACCGAGCATATCGTGCACGCCCACTCCCCCCCCC
>NW_026267202.1:17081-20756 GCF_000697945.3 Frankliniella occidentalis
GGGGGGGGGGCGCTGACCAGTGTGTCAACATGTGGGCTGCTGGAGTGTTGGAGAAAACTTTTCGTCGCGAGTTTGTGTGTGTGTGTGTGCGTGTGTGTGTGATTGCGTGTGTGTATGTGTGTGTGCTTGTGCGCGTGAGTGTGTCTGAATTGATTGAAACATGGGTGTCCTATGTTAACTACATTACCCTTGAGCTCTGGCATGTCAGAGAGAGATGAGGATCTTCAGGCCCTTCTGGGCGCCGGAGCCTCACCGAGTGTCCAACCGCTTGCTGGGTCTTCATAGTGCACCAAGTGAGCACTGTGTCCAGCGTGACCCACGACACTCCAGCCAGCAAATGGTGGCGCCCTCAGTTGTGGAGCGGCTGTGTCTGTTTGAGGGAAAGGGACCCAACGGCGAGAAGTATGGCTGGGCCGGCTGCTGGGCGGACGGGGTGGTGTTTGTGCAGAAGAAAGCTTTGCGGCCGTCCAGGAGGGCTCCGCCTCTGGAATATTGGCGTTCTGCGTGTATGTTCAGTAAGGGGAGGTCCACTCGGGTGTCGCTGACCAACGTGCTGCTCTAGGAACATGGAAAGGCTTTACCGTCGCAGAGGCGGCTGAGGCGACCCCTCCGTCTATACTCGACCATGACCGGGGAAAACGTTTCAAGAAACGGGAGGTGAGAGACTGAGAAAATCCTGGGGGGTAGGACTCTGCCCAACCAGAAAACTCAATTAATGTCGCAAGTAAATTTGCATATGTTTGAAGATCACAATGCAATTATCAGAGTGCTACGAACCAACCATAATTTGAAAAGATGCTTTTGCTCTTGAAAATTGTAGAGCATATTTTCGTCGAACAACTCGCTGGTATGAAGCAAAACGACCCCATTAGCCAATTGCATCATTCGCAACTTTATTAAAAACATGTTCTGCAAACACGGGGAGTTAAAGCTGTGACTCGTTAGTTGGCCACGAAAAACAAAACACACCGGATTCCCCGTCATCGTTGCATTTATTATTGGCAGCCGCCGCCCGGGCCAAACAGTACAGCGCGTGTATTTAATCAAAACGGTAATGAGTCCCAAATCACTGTGCGGCGTGGCGCTGCGCGGTGCATCCCCGGCACCCATTGTGGGCGACGGAGTTAATGAGTGCATGACGACTCGCCCTGCACTCGGCAGGTGACACTGTTGCTGCTCCAATTGGCGGGCTGCAGTACACGAGGGTTATGGAAATCGTGAACGCGGTGTTTGTGGTGGACACACGAATTAAACCAACGGCAAACGCGCGCACCCATAGCGTGGGATTTCATTCCCGTTACTTCCCCTGATGCTGCCACCCGTCACAAATGAATATACCACGCTCAAATAACTGCTTTGGTTGGTGCAACACTCAGTACTGCGGTAAAAGGACCTTACTTTCTGGGCACCAACCTCCAAACAAACTCTCGTTCGTTCTTTCTACACTCATTGTAAACCATTGGGGATTTTACCATAAGCATGTATAGAAAATTTTCTATGCGTCGTATGGGAAGTGAAAAATTCCCATAAGTGTATTGGAGTTTTCGCTTGCACAAATAAACAGCTGATAAACCAAGAGTGCAACTGCCAGTTAAATACTTGCCAGTGTTGTAATTCTTTCGGTGTGCACTTTGTAAGTGTGCAACTCCTCTGGTCTTTTCTATCTATGGCAGTGTTGAACAGAGGAGTTGAACACTTTGTAAAGTGTACACCGAGTTGAACAGTTGAACACATGCAGGTGTACAACGACGGAGGTGCACACTTGCAAGTATTCGCACACTTCGTTTATCAGTGTATCGCTAGCGACGGGTGATAATTAATAATTTAGGAACACGCCCCCCCCCCCCACTTGCAGCCAGAGTCACTTCGCCCAGCGCGCGTGTAAAAGATGGATGGGTGATGGATCATTTCCACTGTCGGCTTCTGAAAGAAGCAATTACCCCGTCATTAGCCTATTTGCCAGCCCGGATTCTGAATGACACAGAGTCGCATCGCACGATCCATCCGACGCTCACTCCTCTCTCTTATTGGACGACAAGGATACTCCTGCACTTGACGTGGATGTGCTAATGAGTCCCGCTGAGAAATAACTCCGACATAATTACACAGCAAATACAGTAGATTGGTTGGTGGTGAAAACGAAAGCTTATCTGGCCACCTGGTATCCCGGGTTATCCGATAACATTTGTCATTTTCTTTTGTTTTGTTCTGTCGTGTGTTTTGACTTGTGACCACCATGATTAGCGATAGTCGCCCGTCACGTCCGCGTGCGAATGCACACCGTGTGTCGGTGGAGGCTGCGACGGGGTTCCCCGCGCTTACAAACGGACAAAGTGCGATATCAATTCGCGGGGTGTTTTCGCGTTCATTATCTGCGGGCCGCCCTGCCGCTCGCGGCTCCAGGCGCCATAAATCACAATTACAAGAGCTGGAGCCATTGACGCACTGCGGCTGATTTACCGACCACATCAATACGACAGTACCACAATGCGCTACACTGCCCCGTGCGTTCACAACTGACCGGCACACATGTTCTTGCACGCAAACCGTCCCCCACCCACTTGCCCCTCTCCGATTTCTGGCAAAGCGAGAGACTTTTAATCTTTGACACTTTCACATGTTAAGAAATATACTTTCGAATTGAACAGCTAGAATATAACACGTTCGATGACGGTCGACTTAAGGACTTCAAATCTGAAGATTTTGTTTAGGAATGGTGTTTAAAAACTTGATACGGTCATGTGATTTAAAGGAAAGATAACAGTTTTGTGACGAACAATGTTTTTAGAAACGATTCAATCGCTTTCGATGAAACAATATTGCGCCTAACGCTAATTGCATATGGAAATGCCTTTCTGTACTTTAGAGCTTTACTCTTGTAGACTCACACGGCTGGCCTATGCAGTGGCACCTCGTGCGACAGGTCGTGTGGAGATGCCATGGACTAAAACTACCACGCTCTTGAGATTAGGATGTGCGACACTTGTTTCTGGTTCGCCAAGCGGCTCCTGGGTGCAAATAATTAGTGCGCCGCCTTGCTAACCGACTGCAATCTGCCCGGCCAGGCGAGGTTAAACAGTCAGCCAGACCAACTCCTAACTGCATCAAAGGCCCGTGCACCGGGACTCTCAACCCCTTTGGCACCGGGATTGACGCGAAACTCAAACATAGTGACGGATCCGCGGGCGGAGGGTCCCCAAGCAGGGGCGGGTGATGTGGAACGTACGAGGGCGCTCTCGACAAACACCTTCCGTCAAATAATAAAGCGGAGTAAGCAGAGGTGCAAATACAGCGAAACAGTTCAACTTTATCTTAAACGTTACACCACCGCACAAGCGTCGCCGGAGGGCTCCGCAACATTTTCTTCGACCCCTGTGACCTTTGAGTCAGCAAAAGCGCGTCATTGACTGTGTGTCTTGGGGGTCGCCTCTTGCTAATCACCAGGGGGTGGGGTGGGGGTGGGGGCCTCAGTACTGACCCCGAGCCCCGCGGGGGAGTTGACCCCCCCCCTCCTGCTGACCTCGTGACCCCCCGCTCCTTCTCCCCGCAGCGCTGTTGGTCTTGTGGTAGTTGAGTCCCCCTTGGGTCATTTACAAGGACCTGGGCGCTGATAGGGCTTGGCGGGCGTTATAACTCATTCAGAGAGCGCCCTAGGCGGGGGTGTGGCGGGGCGGG
>NW_026267202.1:20806-25995 GCF_000697945.3 Frankliniella occidentalis
GGGGGGTAGTTCCTCTGACACTTTTCGATTTGAGGCCTCCTTCCGTCATTTTTGGCCCAAATTCAATATTTTTTCCATTATTCCGTCCCCTAAAGTACCCTAGAAATTGACTCTCAGGAGAAAATACTATCGTCAGTCGTCATCAACATAGATAAGAAACAAATATACCGAGTTTGGGCAAGATCAGGAATTTACACTTGCCTAAGCCCCCTTGTAAGGTCATTTTTACACCCCAAGAAGGGTGTTGAATCCTACCATCATTGTTTTTCCAGTGCATCGGCAATAGTTTCCCGTTTAACTCACCACGTTCAATCAAATTCAACCAGCTCCGAAAAACACACGATTTTTGACAGTAGAGCTACTAGACATAATTTGTGATGGTCAAACAATAGAGCAGACAGAATATATATTTCAATCACCATTTTTCTCGCCAGAGCAAGGCGTTGACTCTACTCCGACAGACTGCTCCGCTGGAAGGAGATGGATTCACGGCGGAGTTAGTTGTGTTGGGATTCGACCGACTGGAGAAGCCTTGGAACGCGATAGCCCAAAAGTACGGTCACATACACACACACAGGGAGAGAAGAGGGAAGAGTGAAAGAGAGAGGGAGAGGGGCGAGGAGAGAGGGGAGTGAGGGACCAGAGAGACAGACCACGCGTCCTTTGTGCGTCGCCCGTGAAATCGGAGACGCCTTTAGGATGTCCAGACTGAGGCGGGAGCACGACGAGCTAGACACATGAGGTGACTAGTACAACTGGAAGGAGCGAGAGAGCTAGACACATTAGGTGACTAGTACAGCTTGAAGGAGCGAGAGAGCGCGCGGAAACGAGAAGTGAGGTGGATGAACATCGCTGTAATATATGAGTCGGGGCGGAGCAGGTAAGAGTGTGTTTAAAGCGAGCCTGAGAGGCGCCGTGAGGTCACTCGCAACACTAAACACGTTCTAAAATCGTCGTCATAAACTTCTGCGCTCAAGCTGGGTAGCTTTATACTATTGTGGTTACCTCTTCTCCACCCACACACCCAACCCGGCCGGGCACTTCGACACAAAAATGTATGCGTATATTTTGTCTGAGCAGAGATATTAAAAAGTGGCAATTTCAAAAAGATAGGAAAAGGTTTCGTTTTTCAACAAGACATTTTGTGAAAAGAATCGACTTTTTCCCAACAAAATTTTTAAATGTTTCAACGAAAAACTCAAGATCTTAAGTAGTAAACTTAATGCTGTAAATTGCGAACAAACAACGAAATTCCATAATGTGTGGTTTAGAATAAAGCACAATTATTTTGGGTTTGCAGGGTGTCACGTCCTTGCTCACGCCTGCCGTGTGGTGGCCGGTGTGGGAAGCGCGTTAGGAGAGTTGCTGCCGCCGCCACCGCGTCGCCACCACCAGGTGAATAACATAAATGAATAATTAAAGTCAAAATGACACCAGTAACGGCACCACGCGACCTGCAGGGGCTGACCCGTGGAGTGGGGGAGGAGGTGGAGTGGAGTGCCCGGCGAGACGCTCTTATTAATTTGCGCAGACCAAAGAATAAAATAAAATGTAGTGTGTTTTTAATTTTATTATTATTTTTCGCGTTTCACTTTTTTGAGCTCTCTACAGATGAAAGCGTACTGCAGACTTGCGAAAGCGAAATAAATAATGTAATATATGCGATAAAAGTCACACAACCTTCCTTGCACCTTAATTCTACTCGCATTTCGCACATTCCCCAAAAATTAATTGGTGAGATTGTTATGTTTTTAAATCAAGCAGAACTTTTAGCTTGGACTACGGTGAACCTGTTCTTTAACAGTGTAAAAATAGTTGTAGGTTTTACGCCAAAAATTTCCTTGACGCGCGTCGAAAAATTACAATTCAAATTTGTAAAATTACAAGCACTATGTAACTTCTTAGAATTTATCGCCGAGCAAATTTGAGGTGTAATAAGTTTACAACATATGTCGTAAATTAACGAGAATTTTTTTTACAGTTAAAATTCAAGTCTTTCACTTACTCTCAATACAAATTAAAATGGTGCAAAAGGGTATACCTCTCTGTTCTGGTTTCCTCCGCGGAGATGCCGCTGGGCAGAGTCGGGCCCAGAGTCAGACCCGCTAGTGGCCCTGGTGTTGCCAGGGTAGCCGGCTGATGCCCCAGGTAATGGCTTCATCAACAAGCGGACGAAGTGAGGTGAGGCGAGGCGGGTCAGGGCGGGGCGGGGTGGGGCGGGCTTGGCGTGGCATGGCGCTCGGCGCAGAGAAATGGTGTGGCAGGGCGGGGCGCTCGCGAGGTCCAGCTTCCTTCGCACTGCTCAAGGCGAGGGGGCCACCACTCTCTCTTTGGATGTACACATGATTGCAAAGATTGCGTGATTTCACATGATTTCACGGATTTCGCATATTATTTTAGAAGATTTCACGCTAAAACCTGCCGGCAGATTATGTCTGATTTGAAGGATTAAAGATGATTTCAGCGCATTTTACCGGATTTCGGCGGATTTTACGTGATTCCGGAGGTTTTTACATGACCTTCTAAGGATTTCAGACTAAAATTTGCTGGCAGATTACGCATGATTTCATGATTGCAGGTGGATTTCAAATGATTTCGGGAGGATTTCAGGGAGGGCGTACACATGATTTCAGGAGTGGCGGCCCCCTCGGCTCAAGGCCCCTTAATCTTCGGAAAATCTGATGAGCACTGTGAATAAAAATATATAACTTACATGAATATTAACCTTTACACTATACATGTCTAAGGACAATTATTGTGCAGTAACTAGCACCGGACTCCTGGGGTTCTGCATGCATGACTGCCTGACTGCCTTAAGATACAATATTGTAACTACAAATGAACCACATTTAGTTTGACTGGCTTAACTTTCTATTTATATAGTGTATCTGAACTCACAGTTATACACACAGAAGTCCAGTTATAGTCCATAGACATTTAGAGTAAATAAATGTTTTGAATTTGAAAGCTTGTTCTCGCAAGCAGAAATCTGTGCACCTCCTCCTAATCCTTTTGTGTTTCCCGACACATATCATTAACTACTGTGCTTTATAATTGCTTCTGTAAAGTAAGTAAAGTCTGTCGTTTGCTGAGAGGAAGCCTGAAGCCCGTTTCGGGGACTGAGAGGAAGAAAAAGGTCACACGGCATCCGTGTTGTTTCAGTCCTCTCTCCGACCCACCGACACCCTCTCCCGTGAGGCTCCGCCAAAAAGGAGCAGAGCAAGAAGAGAAGGAGAGCGCAGAGCTCCTCGAGGTGCCCCGCACAGCGCCGCGCCCACTTCAATTTCACGTCCTTTAATTATGATTTTTACGGGGTGACGGCCGACCATCAAGGGGATCTTGATAAGCCCCAATTCTACTCCCTCAAGAGAGGAAAATAGGGAGGTGAATGGGGCGCGGTGAGGAGAGGGGACCGGGGACCGGGCGACGGGGGTCTGCGGTCTTGGCGACTTTGCTGCGGTGTTTGCAGTCCAGCGAAAAAACAGCGCCAGCCGAGCTTGGCAAATCGGCAAAGAAATGTCGTCGCGGCGGCGGCGGCGCGGGGTTCAGGGGTGCAGCGCGGAGAAATGCAAAAGGCAACGGCGGCGGCACCCCGCAAAGAAGACAGAGAGGTGAAAATAAATGGCAAAGGGGGGAGCCAATGTGGGTCAAGACCGGGTTTACACCTCGCGGGGCCGCGCGCGACTCAGAGGGGAGTGGTCGCGTGGGGCAGCAGACTGCATCGAACGTGAATCACACTGAAAACAAAAAGGGCCGTAGTCCCGTCTATTTCAATAATAATGGGCGTAAGTAATATGGTGGGTAGAGACAGCCACAAAGGGACGGACTGAAAAGCACAACTTGTTGATATTAATGACAAATTAACTCGTAAATTAATTATATTTTATAACCAGCAAATATCTGGGGGCCTTTATGAACTCCCAACGCTGATCCTGAACCTAATGGGAGGCCATGATAATTGCCCCACATCCCCTCTCCTTATCCCTGTCCCAATAGGGCAAGGTAGTGTCTGAACAGCCCCCCAATAGTGCAGCAGCACGTGCGGTGCGGTACGGTACGGGTGCTGGGCCGGGGAGCTTTCGCAATAAGCGACACACGACGACCTTATGGGCGTCTGACCCGCTAAAAGCCGCTCGCGCATAGCTCGTCGACAGCCTCCTCCTCCTCCGCCGCGGCTCTGGCGTGCCCCGCAGCGAGGCTTAATTGACTCCTCTCACGTGGGTATAAAGAGCGATAGCTGCGCGGGTCGTAACGCTGTCTGGGAATATGGCGCGCGGCAGTGTGTGTGTGATGAGACGATAAGAGCTAGCGGCATATCGTCCGCAACAATTCACTCCACCTCATCATCGCCCGCGCCGTACGCCGTCCGCAGTGAGCGCAGATTTACATTCGCAGACCAGAGCAGGCCAAGTGTTTGGCGCGTATAACAGCCCCTGCTCTATAGAGTGCAAATCACTGTATTTCATATAGCGCATATCTATGCCCGGGACGTACCTGCAACGTACGTACTGTACTGCAGTGTCCCAACAAACATAGCAACACGAAATGTGATAAAACTTTCTAAAATAAATAAAAATGTGCTAAGTTTAGGGATTTATTTTGTGAGGATAATTTGGTGAAGAAGGGCAAAAGTACCTAAACGAGATATTTCGTCAAACTTCAGTAATGATGAACTTTGATTAACCGTGTTGACCATGATAAGGTGTTAAAACTATGAACTTTTTCATTCACTTCTCACGTTGATAGACGTTCATCAACCACGAATATAAAAAGAGTTCATTAGATTTGAGTGTGTACACATTTTTAGAGCCCGTAACACCGGACTGACGAAAAATGTGTAAACGTGATGTTTTTGATGGTGTATACAACTTCGCGTGGGCGCGGGGACTGACTGCTGTATACGGCAGGAAGAACGGGCGGCAGGCTTAGCCGCCCGGGAGGAAAGAAAAAGGTGCGGAAACCGAGAAAACGTGTAACCCCATCAGAGGCTCCTCTGGGCCGTGGGTCGGCGGGGCGGCGCGCTGACTGACAGCTGGACTGCTTGGCCTGCTTCGCCTGCAGGTAATGACTTTATCAACGAGACCAGCCGGCCGCCTGCCTGCACCAATTTTCGACCGTTTCGGTTCAGGAGGCCTCCACGGCCGCCGCCGGGGCCCGGAAGAGGGGGGGGGGGGCGAGGTGCGGTCAAA
>NW_026267202.1:31955-32575 GCF_000697945.3 Frankliniella occidentalis
CGGGGCGGGGCGGGGCTCGATACTAAGCAACAGCTTCCGTCGGCTCACAAACAAGTAGCACTGCGGAACCGTTTGGTCCACAAAACCAGTTAATGGCGGTTAAACCCAGCAGACCATATGA
Source organism: Frankliniella occidentalis (assembly GCF_000697945.3). Lineage (NCBI taxonomy): Eukaryota > Metazoa > Arthropoda > Insecta > Thysanoptera > Thripidae > Frankliniella > Frankliniella occidentalis. Next base: position 32,077 of record NW_026267202.1, read on the forward strand.
AATATGCGTCAACGATTTTCTTTTATGACATCCCCACCAACTTCCCATAGCTTCATCGACCAATGGTCATCTTCCTCTACAGGACAGAGTGAACAAAAGCAATTCGGATAGTGAATAACACAAGATAAAACACAGTAGAAATAATCTTTCGACGATGTGCGATTCCGCGCGGCTACAGGTGTCACCGGCATCATAAGGACAGGTGTGCGAGGGCGGCGAGAGGACCGTGTGAGGCCTACCACGCTATCTATACGGGGGGGCGAGTGAGTGTTCCAACCGCGGTAACCAGGTAACCAGGTAACCAGGGGAAGTTTTCAAGGCGGGGTTCTCCAGGAGAACCCAAACAGACGGATGGTGTCTACATTAATTTGCAACACTGCGTATCTAGGGAAGTTGTTCGTGGCCCCCCACAGTGTGGCAGTTCCAGTTCAACATTCGGCTGGTGGGGTTGAGATTGTCGGGCACGTGAGACAGAGAGAGAAAGAGAGAGACAGAGGGG
>NW_026267202.1:42973-47149 GCF_000697945.3 Frankliniella occidentalis
TTTTTTTTTTCGGAAAACCCACCACTAGACGAATTTAAAAGCGAGAAAAGCAAGTCGATTTGCTGCTGAGCTCTATCGGATCTGGTTTTGCATATACGGGCCGCGCGTCAATCAGTATCCAGATATCTGATTTTCATCGCGAAACGAAAGCGCGCGCGAGATGGAGCGATCGGCCAAGAGAAGTGAGGGAGAGAGGAAAAGAGGGGGGGGGGGCAGGGTGAGGTGAGGTTGGTCGAGGCGAGGTGAGGCGTGGCGCGCACGTTAATTTTAATGTCTTCATTCGTGAGGCTCTTCCCGGCGCTGAGTGGGGCTTCGTGTTTATTGCCTCCGGGATGCCGGCTCGGTGGACCCCAGGACGCCACGCCGCGGCGGGGCCGGCGGCACTGCGTCCCGTACTGTACTTGCATTTGTGCCCCGCCACGCCGATATTCGACGAACCAAGACTTAGGAATTTTCTGCTGTTTCTGGGTTTTTGATAAATATATACATCGCGGCGCAGAAAGTGCGGGGCAGATGCGTGTAAAGAGTTCAGCCACATGCCCGCACGAGGGAGGCGACTTGTTTGGCCCCGAATCGAATGCCCCCAGGGAAAAGCAATAAACATCAAACTCGATATTTTAAAGACTGGAAAGCATCAAGATACGTTTTGCCCCTCGGACGCACGTTACGATAAGTGGACCGGCGGCCCGCATGCGGACTTGTGGCGAGCTTCACAAAACGATCATAAAAACGATTCGTGCCCTGTCAACCTTCAAAGTCCCTGGGCGACCAACCGAGTCGCAACAGTTAACAGTACACGAAGTTCATTTTTCAAACTAAATGAAAGAGTACACACACACACACGCACGACAAACACACTGTGTTTGTCCTGTTTATAGGTTAAGTTATCTTCCGTTTTATTTAGAACAGTTTTGTTAGGTCCAACAGTGTAGTCCTGGATAGAGTTATCGTCGCGGACGAGACAATCGAGAGCGACAACGGCAGCTAGCCCAGCTCCACGTTGAGCGCCGCGGACTGTGACCGACAGGACTGTGACTAAAGTTTAAGAAGTTGCGACGAGGTGTGACGGCGATGCGACTATAAGAGATGTCACGCCCAAGTGGAGAGTGTAGCACGGATAAAAAAAATATTGACCTTACAAACGTACCAAAATAAAATTTCAATCAGTTTTGGAACATTTCCTTTGCAAATTTGCAGCAAGGAGACTGCGCGCGAAAACGACAAAGAGTACTACTACGCAGAAGCACGATTGTCGCCGCTCTTTAAAAGAATCCCCGCGCGTGGGAGAGACGCGGACTCAGGGTTCGGTCAAGGGCGTATAATTGCTGTGCCATCGAGAAAAGGTGAAAAAAAGGTGAAAAGTTGCGCACGCCGCGAGCGCACTCTGGCGGCCGTGCGCCGAGTCACGCGGCGACTTTGGCCTCTAATAACGCGGTGCCGCCACCCTTCCACACCCCGCACCTGTGACGCCCGCGGCGTCGAGAGGATAAAGAGAGGAAAGGGGGGGGGGGGGGGCAGCTGGTCGCGATCCATATCAATAGAATCGTCCTCCGAGCTCGCCTTTGGTCCTTTCGACATTTTTATGACGAGAGTCAGTTTGGCTTTTTTTTTGTTTTGGTTTTTTCGGCACACCACCATGATGCTGCGCGAACCAAGAAAGTCGTGACCAGTTTCGAGCTCGAGAATGTTTGATTGTATCTGCCGTAATTATTATCAGAAGTTAGGAGGTAACGACTCAATCCAGTATTATCTGTCGCTTTTTTCGCATTTTGGCGTTGATGAGTGTAGAGGCCTCGTCAAGGCGCATCTATATTTACAAATTTTCCGTCGAGACCCCGTGCAGACGACACACAGAGAAAAGTGGCCGTTTGTTCTTTGTTTCCGCAACCCGTGAGCAATGTCTCACAACGTTGTCCACAGCTTCTGTCTTATTATTTTGCGATATCGCGAAAATTACCGTCATACACCAGCCATGTGACCTCACAAGTCGCTGAAACGCCGTTGTACACCTGTTTAAACGGACGTCACTGCAAACGACAGTAGTTGGGCCAAGGCAAAGTCCAATAAAATAATATTATTACAAAAACAAATGAAAATACGAGATATAACATAGAATATAAAACAGAAATGAAAACATTTCCTCTCGGAAAGTTTCGCAAAATGTCAAAATTACACACATTCGCCCTTGCTACAATGAATACTGCGTTGTGGGTGTGCCATAGGCGCAAACACCTTCACCTGTGTCAACCAAAGAAACCTGGCGTGCGCGTAAGGTATATAAGACCGCAGAGACGGTGGGTCACACTGCTACAAGTGTCAGCCATAGTAGAATGATCAGTTGGACCCAGGTTATCGGAGTTCTCTTCGTCATCGGAGTGGCCTTGGTAAGTATTTCACATCATGGTAAAGGTCAAGTATGACATTTGACAACAGTGACACACAAAAGGATTAAATAATGTCGGGCGCTTTTGAGCTAGTTTAAACCAAGGTTATGTCTCAGGTTTGGGCAATCCCGCTTAGAGTGGGAAAATTCAAAAGTGAGTAATAATTAAGGAAATAGCAAAAGAAAGAGATGACCAGAGCGATTTTCATTGTAAACAAGTTAATTTTTATGAACAAATTATGTGCCCTACTAATTGCTCGACACGTTTTTCTCTTTTTAGGCCGCCCCGGCGCCAGCAGAGGGGGAGGTCACCGTCTACAAGCAAGGTGACAACTCAGCCCTTGCCAACGTCGGAGGCCTTAGTGGCACCCTGGGCCAGCTGGCCAGTCGTCTTGGAATTGTTGGTATTGTTTTAGGCGACGAAGCGAGCAACACAACGACCACAGTGACCACTGAAGACCTGACTGATGCCACGGACTCAGATGCTGAGCAGGTTATCAACATTGTCGTCAACGGAGCCGACGACGACGATGACTCAACTCCCAAGGAACACGTTATTGTCATCAACACCAAGCCAAGTGAAGACGATTCTGGAAATGTTGAAGTCACAGTAGAAGTCCAGGGTGAAACCACTACGACTGCCGCGCCAGAAGCTGTCACTGTTACAGTTCAGGTGGATGCTGGTGAAGAGGAAAAGGCTGACGCCACTGTGGTGGTTGAGACTCCGGCTGAGGAAGAGGAAGAGGAGGAAGAGGAAACACCTGAGGTGCGCCATTAACATAATATTGACACTGATGTTTTTCAATTTATATTTTTCCCTATTACATGTATGTATATATTATCTTTTACCAGGAGGATGGTGCTGAAGTTACAGTGGTAGTTGAGACACCCGATGTTGATGAGGAGGAAGCACCAGAGGTACGCCACCAACATTACATTTCATGTGCATTCTATTTTTTTAGTACATTTTTCTTAAAGTATATCCCGTTTACATTGCCAGGAGGAAGACACTGCTGGAGTGACAATTGAGGTCAAACTTCCTGAGCCTGAAGAGCCCAAGCCTACTGTCACCGTAGAGGTCGAGGTCCCTGAGGAGGAAGAGCCCACGCCCACAGTCACCGTCGAGGTCGAGGTCCCTGAGGAGGAGGAGGAGGAGGAGCCCAAGCCTACAGTCACCGTAGAGGTCGAGGTCCCTGAGGAGGAAGAGGAGGAGCCCAAGCCCACAGTCACTGTAGAGGTTGAGGTCCCTGAGGAGGAAGAGCCTAAGCCCACCGTCACTGTGGAGGTCGAGGTCCCTGAGGAAGAAGAGCCCAAGCCCACCGTCACCGTCGAGGTCGAGGTCCCTGAGGAGGAAGAGCCCACGCCCACTGTCACCGTCGAGGTCGAGGTCCCTGAGGAGGAAGAGCCAGAGGTACGCCACCAACATTACGTTTCATGTGCATTCAATTTTTTTAGTACATCTTTCTTTAAGTATATCCCGTTTACATTGCCAGGAGGAAGACACTGCTGGAGTGACAATTGAAGTCAAACTTCCTGAACCTGAAGAGCCCAAGCCTACCGTCACCGTGGAGGTCGAGGTCCCTGAAGAGGAGGAGCCCACGCCCACAGTCACCGTCGAGGTCGAGGTCCCTGAGGAGGAAGAGGAAGAGCCCAAGCCCACCGTCACCGTGGAGGTCGAGGTCCCTGAGGAGGAAGAGGAGGAGCCCAAGCCCACAGTCACCGTAGAGGTCGAGGTCCCTGAAGAGGAAGAGGAGGAGGAGGAGGAGCCCAAGCCCACCGTCACCGTAGAGGTC
>NW_026267202.1:48434-55169 GCF_000697945.3 Frankliniella occidentalis
TTTTTTTTTTTTTTTTTTCACTGCAGCAGCTCTGGCCCCAACAGAATATTCAAAGGCACCTCCCCAATTCATTTCACACCTGTGTAACACTAACGCACAAATTTAGAGGAGGAAATAGTCGTTTGAAGCGGCGCGGGAACTACAACTGAAACAAGGAATATCGATCAGCATGAGGAGACACAAAGCCGAACAGAATGGCACCTACTTTGGGCACCGCAACTCGGCTAATGACCAGGAGAGAGTGTGCTAGTCGTGGCGGGACGACTGACGACTGCACAGCTCTGACGTTCCCCCTGGGCGCGGCCGGGCGTCCGGCCCGGAAAGAGACGGACTCGGTGGCACTTAGTACTTGGAGGGGGATAACGTTCTAACGCACTAAGACGTAGTGCGCCGCAAATGGCAGTCGTATGTTACCGGATGCGAACGGACGGGCGGGCCGGGCGGGCCGGGCGCGCCGCACTCGGGGGGCCCACCGAGGACCCCACCGTGGACCACGCCGAGGAGGACCCACATCAGCCCCACATCAGCGTCGCGTGACTCAGACGGCCCATCGTCCTCGTTATTCGACTCATGCGCGAAGGAACAAAGCAAACTAACGCGCGGTGCTCTTTATGTGTTCAGCGGCCCAAAAACACACTCCCAAGGGCGAGGGAAAAAAATAGCAAAAAAAAAAACAGAGAGAGAAAAGAAGATCGCAGCGCAGTGCCAATCGAGGAGCGTGCCAAACGAGACGATGCTGCGCACGGAGACCCTCCCTTCCCTGCCCTGGCGGCGGCGTCGTCTGCTGCGGACGGGGATATCCTCCTTCCCACCTTTCCGGGCCACGCGCAGGGGTGTTGGGAGAGAGGGCTCATCTAATCGGAAACGGCAGCGCGCAGTATAACAATCGCACAGAGCACCACCACGCTCCTCTCTCTCTCTCTCTCTCTCTCTCTCTCTCTCTGTCTTTCTCTCTCTCTCCCCTACCGGCGGCCCCTTCCACGTCTTTCTCTTCCTCTCGGCAACAAGCGAGACACCGGTTCTAATCTTAACTCTGTGTGTTCCGCATCTTGAATGCGTTAATTAGGCGCCCCTGCCGAGTCTCCAACCCTCTCTTGCTGCCACGAGGAGAGAGAGAGAGAGAGAGAGAGAGAGAGAGAGGGAGAGAGAGAGAGAGAGAAGACAAAGTGAGTGAGAGAGAGATAGAAAATGGTGAGGGAGAGAGCGGAGAGAGTTCTATTGCAGTGCCAGAAACGCGTTGCAAGGAAAGGTCATGGCGAATAAGGTTTTTAGGGGTAAAGGAGTTAAAACGGATGCACCCAATTTGGGGCCGCAACGTCACTGGCAGATTATCTTGCAGTCTTTTGCCTCTGGAAGGAAAGGTAGGACCGCACATGTGACGTACATGTGAGTAGGCCTATCATGCATGCAAACCGTGAGAGGCAGAGATGAAAGACGAAACGGCGAAAGTATAGACACGAGACGACGAGCGCGGGTCACTGAGGTAAAAGAAGAAAGAAGGTAAAATATGAGGTAAAAACGAAAAAGTGAGGGTGGGCCAACCCCAGGCGAGCGCCGGGCGGCAAACGCGCGGCCGCAGCGGCCGAGGCGGGCGCGCAGCGGCGCAGCAGGAGCGAGAGGGCGGGCTGCTCAAAAATTCATCTAGAGCCGAAATGAAGCACCGTACGCCAAAACAATCTCTTGCTCTGCCTGCTGCGCTCCCTTTTCAGACCCGCACAAAAAGGCCACTCACTCAATGCGCCCTCTGGCCTGCGGTGATGTGCGTGCGCGGGAGCAGCATAGCTTCTCTGCTGCTGCACGGCTCGCACTCCGCCACCGCATGGCCACGCGAGCGCGCGCGCGTTTGAAATCTGGCGCGCAGCAGACAGCTGACAGTCTCCGGCGGAGCGTGCCACGCGCGCGCGCACTCACACAAGGGTAGCTTGGGGGTGGGCTCGTGGACGCGGTTAGAGGGCGATGGCAGTTATTCGCAGGCACGCCCACGCACAGATAGGGGGCAGTAGTAGTTCGCGGGGTGGCGCGGTATGCTGCCATGCCGCCCACGGCCCGGCAAGCAAAAGGCATGCGAAATATTATCCCTGCCTGCATAGCACGTGCCTTGCAGCGAAGAGTGGCGAAGAGTGGCGAGGATTGGGGATTCAAACCTCGCAAATTTTCATGAAAAATTCCAGCCCCCCTCCCCCCCCTAAACAATGAAAAAAACAGCAAAAATTTGATTGGTTTATACCTTAACAATAAATATCAGCATACAAAAAGTGTTTAACCATATTTTTTTTCGGTAAATAGTATTCTGGAAAACTAAAATCACTGCGATGTGAAGTCAAATAATGCACACACTGCACTGTTAAAAACTTGCTGCGACTTCCTAGGAGCCGCACGGCAGCCCAGCGAGGCCCGCGCCCTCTAAACAGATTACGGCGCTGCACTGCAGGGTCTTTGCGCGGCGGCGAGCTCCATAACTAACTGAGCCGCGCGACAATCCCTGCTAAAGTTCTCTGCCCACTAAGGGGCGGCGGCGGCGGCGGCGGCGGCGCACGGCGCGCGCCAGAGAGCCGCGCGATCAGGCCGAGCAAGCCGTGTACAAGTTGGAATGGCACGTCGCCATAGCACAGCGTGTTCGCGCGGCAATTGCACTGCGAGTGCGCAAAAGCGCCGCGCACTTCGCGCAATTTGCGCCCCGCGTGTAACGAACGTCGCAAAACGGCCACGCGGTCCGGAACGGGGGACAAAGCAGTGCGGCAGCGGCTTTTCACCTGCAACAGATATGTACACTTTTGAGGGATTTTTAAAACGATATTTCAACTTTAATTAGGAAAAGGTTGATTTTTAAATGACGTTCATATGAAGGTAGCAACGAGGGTTGTGCACGGGTTGGGTTCGCGTTTATAGTTGAGCGTGGGTGGAGGGAGACTTTCTTATTATTGGCGTGCTTTTCTGGAGCGAGAGTGACCCCCGCCTGGCCGCCATACTAGCGCCTTGGCAACCCCATGTTGTGCAAGGTCATTAGGGCACTAAACACAAGTTGGCCGTCCGTAAATCCATACAGCACCCTGCCGGAGTCCTTGGGGGGCGCGGGCGGCACGACGACGACGACTGCGGTGCGCAAGTCGCACAAGTCAAATATTTACGACAGAAGGCATAAACTGCGGCATTAACCGTTAACCGCTCCGCCCCGCTCCGGATAAACTTTATCTACATGCCACGCGACGCGACGCGGCGGCAGCAGCAGCGGGGTCGAGGCTTTGGCTCGAGGGCCTCAGCCCGGCCGCGTAAGAACGGGGCGGGGGGCGCTTTGCACAACAGCAGGTGGGCACGTTCCGGAGGAACGCCCGAATGTTGAGGACAGCAAAGCGTAACTGTCGTGCATAAGAGTCATAAGAGTATCATATCAACAAAAAACAAGCTCCTATAGGGAACGTTTCTGACAATGTAATTACATAAATATATTTGCGTGATTGCATGCAGATTGAAGACCATACTACAGAGGGGTTGGGTAAGGTGAGTCCACCCCGACCTCCCCTTCGCCAACAAGTGGGCTCAAGTAACCGCCTCGTATTTCATACTTTTGCGTTGAAGAGATTAAACGAACGGCGCTTTGGTTTGGATTACCTATCCGATATTCCGCACATGTAAACTAACGAGGATGGATAGTGTTGCTCTCCAGAGAATTATAAATTGCAAGGTAATCATATCATACCTTACCCCCAAATACACCAGATACAGCGCCGAACCCGGTGCATCCAACCACATTTACAGAGGGCAGCGAAATATTGAACCATGCGCTACCCGCAGCATGGCGACCTCCCGTCAGACGCCGTCAGCCCGCGTCCCCCACTCTGACACTTCCTAATTGATGGGGCCTGCGTTACGGTAAGGGGCCGGAGCACGGGGTCGGCGATCCCCAATGATTTGGCGCAAAGTTTTGCGCGCATCAATTTTTTATCCCACGATCGCATCCATTTATATCGTATATATACCGCCCGGGCCGCGGACCCCCCCACCCCCCTAAGGGGGCCTCGGGGGGTCCCGCCGCTACCATGTCCCGCTCGCATTAGAAGACGCACTGCCTCTTTATTGGTTTGTTCCATCGATAACGTAAGTAATAAAGGAAGAGAGATTGGCCATGAGCGGCCCGCCCCACTCCCCCGGAGGAGGGTCAGCAGCAGCCAGGCTCGCTCTCCAGCCGCGGACCTGGTCCAGGCCTGCTCGCTCCAGCAGCCCCGCTCCACGCTCTCCAGCGGACCTGGCCCTGGCCCTCAGCAGCGCGTTTGCGCGCGACCGAAACTGAAACCTATTCGCACCAGTTTGTAGCGCTCGGCAACTCGACCCAATTGGTCTACATTCCTGTTTGAAGAGAGGGAGAGAGAGAAGGGGGGGGGGGTGAGAGACCGAAAAGAGATAAAGGGGGGACGTACTGAGACGGAAAAGAAGGTGGAAGACGTGGGTGTTCGGTAGGGGGATGGCAAAGGAGTGCCAGAGTGGAGAAAGAGACTGAGCGAGAGAGATAGAGGAAGCGAGAGAGAGAGAGAGAGAGAGAGAGAGAGAGAGAGAGAGAGAGAGAGAGAGAGAGAGAAGGCAGTCACCCCCAGCGGCAAGGGTTTTCGTAAAGTGCATCCAAGCAACTAAGCGAGCAGGCAGGGGCGCTTCTCCCACCTCCCCTCCCTCTCCCTAACGTAGGTACAGTAAGCGCGGAGACAAGGGGTGAAGGAACAGCGCATGGGGACCCCCGTAGTCTGTCCCGGCCCACGTGGCGTCTGCCCGTGCAAGTGTGTGTGTGTGCAAGTGTGTGTGTGTTCCTTCCTCTACGTGGAAGCGGACAGGTGTGGCGTAGAGAGCAGAATCAGCATCAGCTTTGGCAGAACCTCACGAGGGGGGGATCACTACGAAAAATCATTGTACAACCCCCCAAAAAAGTCACAAAAAAGTCACAAAAAAGTCACAAAAAAGTCACAAAAAAGTCAAAAAAAAGTCACTTTTCGTAAAATCATTGTACACATTTCGCATGACTGATCACCCCCTCGGAACCTCACCCTGCTCAGGTCTCGCCCCCCGACAAACCGACGATCCGTACGAAGGGATGACCCTTTTGCATAACGCAGAATTTAGTTCGCAACGTGGCAAAAATGTACATCAGCCGTGTGTTACGAACGACTAACAACCACCCGTAAAACACTTCGTACTTTTTCGTAATGGACGACCCGATTTGAAATCTGTAGCTTTTAGGAAACTATGCATGCGGCTTTGATACGAAATGACGAACAAATTCTTCTTTTTATATTCCGACTGCACCCTGAACCGTTGCAGGACATATTGTGTAGAGAGGAGGCTTACATTGTCCTCTTATATAACCTTTAGTTCTTTCCTGAAACATATTTTGTCCCTCATAGCAAAACAGGTCCCCCTGCAAACAAAATTTGGTACAGTTGCATTGAAATGGAAGCAGCGAGCAACGCGAGGTGGGAGAGTATCAGGAGGAAGGGCGACCCGGGCAGCGCTAGGGGCGGCGTCGGCACGGTGCGGCGATGTCCCCGCGGGGTCCTTTAGGGTCCCTTAGAGGACCTCTCCCCCGGCATCTGCAACCTGTCGCCGCGGGGCGTGGCGGGCCGTGGCAGGGCGCGGCAGGGCGTGGTGAGGCGGGGCGGGGCAGGGCGTGGTGAGGCGGGACGGGGCAGGGCGTGGTGAGGCGGGGCGGGGCATCTCACTGGCCGTCCCCGGCGGGTGGTGCGCAAAGGCCATCGGCGAGGCCACGCTTCCCCCGAGCCTGCCCACTGGATATTGGCCCATAATTTAAAAGTCCCGCGCTCACCCACCGAAACTCATATTACTGTACTATAGGGCGTTCCTCTCCTATCTTTCCGCTGCTACGGAGAAGTGTCCCCCTCCGTCCCAACAAATCTACCCTCGCGTGTTCGCTCTCCTTCTAACGCACTATCACCGCGACTTGACTCAGTGCCATGTACACAGCAAAACGTTGAAAGAGCGAGAGAGACAGGAAGGGAGAAGGTGAGATAGGGTCGGGAGAGAAGGAGCGAGGAAGCTGGAGATAGTAGTATATTTCTGACGCCTCAGCTCGGCCTCTATTGAACGTTATTAGAAGCAAAAGCGGCCGGCCTGCGGACGGAAAGGCCGACCCGAGTAAAGGATGGCCAAAGTTGTTTGCTGAGTAAAGAGAAACGCGGCTGTTGTTGAACCTGGACCAACTTAGATTTTCCATTTCTCTCTCGCTCACTCTCCCTCCGCATCTCCTCTGCCACGTTTCATAAGGGCGCAAGGGAACGTGTTCGTCTCACATTTCCATGCAGAGCTATGGCAGCTATTGTGCGCAAGTCGCGCGCGCGCCGCTGCTGCCCGTAGAGGAGAGGTAAGAAAGAAAAGGGCGCAAGAACAAGTCGGGTACAGGTGCGACCAGCGCACTGCCAAATTAGAGGGTGGGGTTGGGGGAGGAGGCTCAAAGGCGTGGGCTGAGGAGGGCGGAGCAGAACGCCGACGGGGTTCGGAAAGGCAAAGGGAGGTTTAGTTAGTCCATATAAACCGGACTAGACCCAAACTATCAGGGTCGCGTCGGTGGCGTCGGCGCTGCGCCCTCGCGTCCCCTTCTCTCTCTCAGGCTCTCGGCTGGCGTCTGGACACACAGATTCCTCTTCCCGTATGACAGGTCTGAGAATGCGACGCGAAGCACATCATCCCTTCGGAGGTGCAGGATGGGGGAGGGGTGCGGGGTGAGGGGAGCCCCCC
>NW_026267202.1:55219-67002 GCF_000697945.3 Frankliniella occidentalis
CCCCCCCTCATGAGCCATCCCTCCCCACCAACCCATGGCCGTCCCCACAGCGCGCCAGCCCGGGCGGCCTGAGTGCGCGTCGCGACGGCCCGTAAAGTGCAACGCCTAATAAAAGTTGACCACTGTTTGCGTCTGCCTGCGAGGCCCTGCAAGACAACGAGTGACAATGCTGCAAAGTGGAACGAGCTGTTTATTCCTGTTTCATATTTTTGTGGTGTGGTGCCCCTTTACGCAGTTTGACTAATTTTGAAGAATGAGGGGAGATTTCAGTGAAATTGAAACAGAGAGGATGTGGGGCGAGAGAGAAGGGGTGAGGAGGGGGCAGATATATGAACATGCAGAATAAAAGCGATAAGCAATCACGTCTGCGGGGTGACGAGGACGGCCTGCATGGCCAATTAAAACCCAGCCATTTCTCTTTTTTGCTGGTCGCCTCGTCCACCGAAATGCGACATGTCTCGCCCGGGCACATGGAGAGGAAAATCTATCACTGGCGATGATAAAACCGATAGGACGCAGCGCGGGCGGAAACCCGCGGGCGCTGCGTCCCAAATAGCGTTATACATATTGCTTTTTTCTTCGCTTTTTCTACGCTTCCTACTTTTTTTTTTCAAGCAGTATTGACCGACGAGTTTTCAAACAGAGCGCACACCCGCGAGGCACACGCCCTGTAAACGCAGCTGATGCGGTATTATAATCTTTATCAGTCGCTAACCGAAAAGACCCCAAGACCGACAATTTTCAAAAGCTGGGAAGTTGAGGACCATGGGAGTTTCTCAAAATTTTTACCTCTTTCTTCAAAAAATCAGACATTATTTTTATCGTGTAGCGTGGCGCTACTACTCCTCTACATTACTCGCAGGTACAATGAAAGGAAGACCTTCAGCATACTACTTGAAAATTGTCGGACAGTTGCGCACTCGGAATGATGACCGAGTACACAACGTAAGACTATCAGCAGCGGCGCTGCATATGACGTGTCATCCTCATTCCTCACGGGATCGAGAGCCTCTGGAGCCCGCCGGAGCCCGCATCAGCCGGCATCAGACTACAGCGTCCGTCATTAATTTGTAATTGTAATCCACTTCAAGGTAAAATCCTTCCCGGGGGCTTAAATACAGACGTACGTCCCGATGAATGGGCGATGACTCCGCGGCAAGCTCGCCGCTCGCCCGCGAGTAGAGAGAGGGAGAGGGAGAGGGAGAGAGAGAGAGGGAGAGAGGGAGAGAGGGAGAGGGAGGGAGAGAGAGAGAGAGAGAGAGAGAGAGAGAGAGAGAGAGAAAGAGAAGGAATGCGCTGACCGACTGTGGGAAGTGTTTCCGGCTTACTGCTGTGTGGGAGACATGCTCCGCGCTCCTCCGGCTGGTCCTTCCCCACCCGCCACCGCCCCCCGCAAGCGGGTCTCCGCCGGCCCGGAGGCCCGGAGGGTCCCGGGAGCAAACTCTGGGATGGCTGGGAGTTTAGCCGCTAGCGCTAAGTAAGCACACATTAATGATGCCTGAGCCAACACGACGGTCACCTACACGTCTGCCTCATATTCCCCAAAGGAGTGTGGGGCTATGGGGGGGTTCAAGGGGTGGGCGGGAGCGTTCCCGAATTAAGAAGAGCAGGCGGGAGAGAGGGATAAGGACCACGTACGTTACCCTGTGGTTTTGAACGACCGAGTTTTGCCTGCTTCTATGCAAGAAATATTGCTATCATTGTTGAAAATCGTTCATTGATGGGAAAAGGCAACCTCTTGGTCGGATTGTGAGCTCGAGAGAGGTTCTCTACAGTTACCCCAACCGCACCGGTAGCGCATCACACACTGTAGACGTTCACAATATCGGACATTTAAAAACTAAAATTGTGTTCAACCTGATAAAGTGGATATTCACAGTTCGGTATGAGTTCTTGGATCAAGTACACTGTACTTGTGTTCTTGGTCCTGGACCTTTCCAAGTATATACAGGGTTGGTGATCCGCGCCGTGGTTTTGTCTGCTTATACTGTACCGGATTCATGCGTGCGGACGGGTTGCATAGTCGCACGGGGCCATAAGGCGCCATGGCGAGCGACGATAGGCAAGCCCGCCCGCACGCGTGAATCCGGTACAGTATAAGCAGAAAAAAACCACGGCGCGAATCACCCACCCTGTATCACTTAATCCAAGTGATGGGCAGTATTTAGAAAGAGGGAAAGAAGGGTCTTTAATCATGTGCAATGAACTTGATCGAAGAACTCAGTTTTAAAGATGTAGTTTTCAAGTTTTCAAATTATTCTTAGTGAAAAGTTTAAATGAAATTTTGGCAACTTTGCTTTAGAGTGCACGAAATATCTTAGCTTGCGAACCCCAGCTGCTGGACCGTTGGTCAAAAATTGTCAAGGAGCGGCAGAGGCTCCTGGCTTTCTTTACGCCACGAGAAGCGGGAGGAGGAAGCGAAGAAGGGGCTCCAAGCTCACCCTGCTCCCACCGCCCAGCCAAGGCTGGCGAAATCTCAGGACCTCATCAGGAAGGACCTCGTGACCTGCTGAGCGCCACAAAAGGAATGAGTCCAGGCGGCCCTGTCAATGGGGGCGCGGCGGCCAGAGCCCCCCGTGATTGCAATCTCTTCCCCGAGATGGTAAACGAAGTATTTTCGGCTACTCGACAGGCTCCTGCTCTGCATCCAACAACGTCCGCGCTGCGCCACCCGCACAGCAAACTACTTGCTCGCCAAACACTGCAAGCAAACTCTTTGGCCTCGTACGGTAAAAGTAATGGCTGAGTTTTTGAGAGAAAGGGAGCTCTTTTTGGTTAGAGATAAACTTCTCGGATTTTAAGGAAAACTGCTGCAGAAATGTGAGGCCTCGTAGGGTAAAAGCAATGGCTCAGTGTTTGAGGATAAAGGAACTCTTTTAGTTTGAGGTAAACTCGTGTTTTAAGGAAAACTCCTGAGCAGATTTCCTCAAAACCTGAGCAGTTTTATGTAAAGTAAAGGAGTTTTTCAAAGTTTGTCCATTTTTCCTTAGGAAAAATTAAACATTGTCTTTACCGTGCGCTGTTTTGCATTCGATGTACGAATTTCGTTTGGGTTTCTTTCTATAAATGTGCCTTAATATTGGACAGAGGTCCAACTGAGTGTAGAAAGTTGTCTTTGATCACGAGTAAAGTGCCATGCGTACCGGGTGTTTCATAAAAGACACATAATATGCGGGCGGGTTTGCCTACCCGAGGGGCTATGGCGCCTTAAGGGTAGAACAGGTAGGCAAACACACCCGAACCTGTGTCTTTTATGAAGCATCCGGTATACATGTGCACTATAGTCTTTTAAACTGGCGTCGTGATGAAAGCTACGTGGGTATGTATCGTATCATTGGAACGCCGGGACCCAACCAAGCTGTCTCCTAGAGGGTGCGCGTTGCGTGCGTAGGGGTGGGCACTAACGGGGGAGGGGGAGAGAGAGGGAGAGGCCGTGATGAGTATGTGTACGTGCGAGCGAGAGAGTCGCAGCAGACAGACGGGGGGCGGCGCGGGGTGGGCCTTTTTACTGCGTGCTTCGCGTCCTATGCGACTCCGGGCACGGACACATTCTAGACCACCCTACCCTCCTCCCCTTGCACCCCTTTACTTTCTCCGTCTCCTCGCCCCCACCCCTCTCCCATTCTCTCTCGCTCGCTCCCCCTCGCTTTTCTCTACCTTCTCTCTCTCGCTCCCTCGTCCTCGCTGGGGGTGAAGGGGGCGGCCAGACGAGAGTAAACGCACGCATTATTACCGAGTCCTTTTATATTCCTCGCTGCTGGTGGAACACGAAACGCTACAGTTGAACGTCATGTTTTCCAAGAAAGTTTGCAAGGGCGAGAGGGGGGCCTTGGAGGGAGGGGTGGTGGGGGGCATCTTCGTTGCGCGAGAAACCCACACCGACCAGCTAATGGGAGATTCCATAGTGAGTATCAGTCCAGGGAAATCTAGAACTAGAAATATACGCGTACATCTAAAAAGGATTTTTAAATGAAAAGGATGGAAAACAAAATGCTTGATATTGTCGTTGTGGATTGTACTCAAATGAGGCGGGGTGTATTGAGGTGTTGGACAGACTCTGTTTACACACAAGAATCTCTGGCCCGCCAAAAACTGACGGCCACTCAGTCGCTAGCAAAAAGGGGGGAGGGTCGCCCAATTCCTCCTTCATATTTATGACGTAAATGTCAAAACAAAAGTCGGCAGCAGGCGAAAGGGTTGTGTCTCGTCATACATTCTACCCGATGCACACAACCATAGACCCACACGCACACACAAGGGTGTGCGTCTTGCGGGCGCAACGGACGCCCCCCCCCTCCCCTTCCATACTCTCCTTTTTGCTACTTTTTGAAACAAGCCTAAAAAAAGAAGAAGCAACAAGAGCGAAAGCTTTTTCCTTCTTTGCCCCCGAGCAGGGCCGGGTGGGGCCGGGGGTCGGGGTGGGCCGGCCAGTGGCCGCCGCTGCGCCGCTGCGTATGGGTCCGTGTCCACCACCGTGCCATAGCAGCCTGCTTCGCCCCTTCGCTTTGGCGAAATTGCATTTTGTACTTCAACTCGGGCGGGAGGGGGTCGGGGCGGATGCCCTGTGCAAACATGCTACATGGACGACGAAGAGGGACCCGCCCGCCTCGCCCCGCCCCGCCCGCCGCGCTCTCGCACGTCATCTTTGGTCGGGCGCGCGGACCTTTCATCGAGGGGGAAGGACAGGAAGGTGGGGGGGGGGGGGGGCACTTTGGAAGGGACCCTCAGCATAACGCCGAAGCGAGAAGGACATCCGCGGGTTCGTTTTCGTTTACCTCGATAAAAGTACACATCGATACATTTAAGATACATGTGGGGAGTCACAAGCATCAAACTCTGTGACGGTGTTGTACAGAGACTCCAACACAAATGTGGGACTGCGCGGAACGCCTAAGTAAACGGTGGATCGACTTCTACCAGGGACGTTTTTCGTTATTGCCTTATGTGTTGATATTTTTTAAAAACTAGAGGCGAGGTAATTCGGGGTATTTCTTGACAAAAGCCGCGACATATTTCGTGTAATTTCTTGATATTAACGGCGCGAGGCTGATTGGGCGGATCGCAAAGTGGTCCGGCCGCGGCGGCTGCCCTCCTGCCCCCGCTGCCGCTCTTGCGCGGCGCGCGCGCCCGCCCCGCCGAACAAAACCGGCTGCCTCATAAAAAATGAAAATTGCCCTGTTGTGTTTTGATGGGCACCTGCCGACGTTGGGGCGTATACGTATACCGTACCTGGGGGCGCGCCGGCCGGGCCCAGGCAGTCGACCCTGCAAAATAACATTTGACTGCCAGGAGGAATCGACTGGACTTTTTTATAGGGGATATCCCACCCGGGTCGGTGTGGGGGGTGGGTTACGATAGCACGCGCACATCATCTCGAGCACCGACTTGGAGCTGCCTTCACAAAGTGGCGTGGGTGGCATGCATCATACAGGGTTGAAAACTAGAACCGCACAAGAGGTCACCCACTTTAGTCAGATGGTTTTGTCATTACGATGGCGATTGTGGCTAATGAAACAACGAAAACGTCGCGAAATCCGTCCGTTTAGTGCAAAATTGTCGTTACATCCAAATCACCGACCTAAGTATATTTTTCCTATACCTTCAAGTGAACGAAACAGTACGGGAAAGTAGTAAAACTTACATCTTCGGGTAGAGACAAACACAAGAGGCTGCCTGCAATGTAATAATAGTTCCAAGTTTCCTTTGCAAGTGCCCTCTCCGACAACCCACCCGACCCGATTCATGCACCGGCGTGTCCACTCGGAGGATATCAGGGAGCCACATAGGATAGTATATGTGGTGGTACTGTTGCAGCCCACGCTGACCGACTAACGGTCCGACCACACCCTATGAGCCCCTCCCCCCTCCTCCTCAAATCACACTGCCCCAGTCAATCCATAGGGGGAGAGCTAGCAGAGACCATCTCGACGCCCATTCGTCATGTGCGGCCTGCGGCCGGCCGGGCGGCCGAGCCCCCGCGCTGACACCCGGGCCAATCAATAGGAGCGAGAGAGATGGATGAGCGTCAAAAGAGTGAGTGAGTGAGTGAGAGAGATGGGGAAAGGGAAGGCGCAGAGGGACATGTGTGTGACCGGAACTTCACCTCACCGCACGCCCGCACGAAACGGACCGAATAATTACCAGAGACACAGACGGCCGCCTGAGCGACTTAAATGTTCAACGCTCGCGAGCAGGGGCTCAGCAGCAGCAGCATTGCGCTAATAAGAAACGCTCGAGACCGACACGACGCTCCGACGCCGCGCATCTAGAGATTGTCTCTACTACGCGCCCCGGCAGCGCACCGCAGAGTCACGGGGAGCAGCTCACCGCCAAAATCCCAGCCCACACCAGGGAGACGACGCCTTTGCTGCCTTCAATAGACTGACGGCAAAGCTTTTGTCAACACTGAGAGGGGGCGCCAACCAACCAGCCTAGGAAGAGCAAATTATAGCAAAATACACATTCCGCGGCTGCGGGCTCATGCGAGGGCGGCGGAGTGAGGGGGAGGGGAGGGAGGGGGGGGGGAGGTGTTCAGCAGCAGTCATCTCTTCTGCTTATCTACCCTCTCTTTCCTCCTCCCAAGATGTTGCGGAAACAAGGCGCAAAATAATAAAAGAAGTCGCGGTGGGGCGCTATACGGGGGCTGCTGCAGGCTTTTTACGCCCCTCCGCGACTTCCCCATAACTCCCGCGCCTCTACCTCCCCTCCACCCTCCATACCGCTGCGGCTCTCGACGCGCGAATAAACAAACAAACGCACAAACAGACCAACAAACATTGGCGCCGCGCTGCTCCATCTGCTGATCCGCAGGCAGCAAAATGTGCAGCAGCAAAAGGAATTCGCACAGAGTTTCATACGAAAACAAATTACAGAGTTCATCGATCTGGAGTTTAAACGCACTCCGACTTTTGCTCGATTCAGTGATGTTTACATGAACTCTCAGTACCTACTAAAGAGAGAATAAGCTCACCTCAAACTACGAAGAATTGGGTTTCTAACGTACAAATGAACCACTACACAAACAGATTATCGTAAAAAAAAAAACTTACGGTGCGTGTAGTGGCTGCAGCAGCGTCAGTTGGAGCCAGTCTGGGCGCAATCGGTCACTCCACTACTCCAGTCTGAAACCTACAGGGACAAACTATATTAGTCGCAAATACCATATAATACGCGAAGTAAAAAGGAAATTTGTGTCAGACTGTGCGAGTGTCCTCTCTGATTGATCCAAACTGGGTGAGTCCGTCACCATTCTTCGTACAATTTCGATCTATTCGAGACGTGATTACTCTTCAGCAGTCACGCCACCGGAGGAAGGAGAGATACAAAGTGAGTGAGTGAGAGGGAGAGAGAGTAGACAGAAAGAGATGGAAAAGGGGGCGGCATCTGTCAGCAGGCAAAGTGGCAAAAACTGAGTTATCGCATCCCGGCGCAACGCGCCATACGACGACGTGACGAAGTGACAGTCGTAAGCAAGTTGCGTCACTGTGACGTCGTCTCCGTCTATTTGGCAGAGGAGGAACTCGCTTCTTCCGTCCCTTCACCGCCCCTTTTGCGGCTTGCCAAATACAGCAGCAATATGGAAAAAGAAGAAAGACAGAAGACACAAAAGTAGCGCCTTCAGAAACGGCATTCAAAGTGTAGAGAGAGTGTGACTCTCCAGTTCAGTCAATTATCCTATTAAAATATAATCGACCATATAACCAAAGTCTTGCACCAGTCAACATCCCACGCCTCAGGTAACTCTTTGTGATAACTCTTTGTGGTAACTCTATTTGCGCTCTTTGTGGTAGCTCTTTGTGTCAAAAAACATAACTTCTCTTCTAAACCTTTTTCAGAAAATTTTCTCCAGCCTAAACAAAATTTGTTCACTTTGAGAAGACTTTCGTGTTTGTTTAATACAATTTTTCGTGATCTGAACGAAAACTTTGACTGACTTGTTTTACCTGGCATGAAATTTTCCCTGTGGTGAATGTAATTTATTTTTCCTAGAGAAAACGGTTCCCTGAGGGTGCACACAAGTAGTCAACTACCTGCAGCCAGTCAACTCCTCACCAGTTATAACGCCTCGCGGTGGATACCGTTGACGTTTTCCCGTCGTCCGTCACCCGCCGCTCCGCCCCGTTCGACACCCACACGAGCACTCCCTCGGCGGGGGACCCATTAGAGGCGTCGCGAGGGTGCCTCGCCGACGCTGCTGCTGCTGGCTGCTTTTTCCGCATGACAATTTTCATTCTGAGATTTTGTTGCTGCGGAGCAGAACCGCAAGCAGGCGGTGTAGAGGGAGAGAAGGGCGAGGAGGGCGGAAAGCAGGAGGAGTTTCATTCTGTTGCAGCAGACCCGCAGCTGACGCGCGCGCAGCGCCGCTGCTGCGCCTCCCCCGCCGAGGCCCGCTCATGTACACCATGTAGGAAAGAACGTTTCCCTTCTCCAAACGCCCCCCTCTCTTTTGTTTTGTTTTTAGCAGATGATACCTTGAAACACTTTATACTTAACATTAAAATACATTAGTAATATCAAGGTGTCAGCAGCTTTAACTCTCCATAGTGGAAGAGAGGTAAAAGAGAATCAAGCGGAGACCAGGAAAACAATTTCTTTGGCGCTGGCGGGACCGTGTCCGGGTGAGTGTCGCGCCAGCCCCCTCCCCTGCCTAACAATACTGGGGCTCTGGCGGGACCGTGTCCGAGTGAGTGTCGCGCCAGAGGCCCCTCCCCTTACCCTCCAACCCTGCCTAACAATACCTAGGCTCCCGCGGCTTCGCTTCCCCTCCCTCCCCGCCGTCCCCTCTCTCCGCAAGTAAGACCTTAAAAAAATTATGCAAAACCACTAGAAATAAAAACCATATTACGAATATTAAAGCGCAGGTATACTATGGTATTAAATTGGTATCATCTGCTTTCAAGATAGATTCTTGATTTAGATTTTTTACCCACTCCCTTTTTATTATTACTCGCTCCTTTCAAATTCATAATCACGAGGCCGCAATAACGCCTGGCCAGAAATGGGAAAAATAAGCCGCCATACTGCTGCTGCTGCTGCCGCTGCTGCTTACGCTGCTACTGCTGCTGCTGCTGGGCGGCAGCACCGGCCCACCGCCGCGCCGAGAACAAGTATGGCGTGATTACCGATGAATTACAAACGATTTCATTTTATTTTTTTCATATTTCATACCCACCTCAGGGCAGCAGGTGGCCGCGTGCGCTTATGTCCACCCGGGCGGCGAGAGAGGTTGTAGAATGGGGAAGGGGGGGCCTCGCCGTGACCGGCGTATGCAGATAAATAACCAATGGCTGGAGTGTGTATGAGTGAGAGAGGGAGGGAGAGAGAGAGAGAATGGGGAGGGGAGGGGGGGGGAGAAGGGCCTCGAACCCAATTTCATCACACCAACGTTGCGAGGACGGAGGTTGCTGTGTGGTGCAGCGAACAGCAATTTGCACGACTGTTTCCCTCAATAAAATGTCAAATTACCTCAGGGCAGAGGCGCGGCCTCGAGGGCCGCTAGGTAGGGCCGCTAGCTAGGTACACTGGTTGCTGACTCCGGAGAGGAGAGCGCACTACGATGCACCCTGCACCAAGTCGAGGGCAAAATAGGAGAACACAAAAAAATTGATTTATGCGCGGACTAAAATAGAGACTTGGAAAAATTTGATGTGTAATTTGATGGTTTATTTTTGTATTTTCCTGTATTACTGTGTACAAGCTGAACGGGCTCAACACATTCGCAAGTTGGATTCGAATAGAAGGCAGATGTCACATGGTTTAAAGACGGGCCCCGAGTACTACGTACTGCACCCTCTGGAGGGACAGTCGGTTGCCCCGGGGGACTTCGCGCACCAGGGCCAGGACGGAGGGGGACGCTGGGGTGGAAGGGGTGTGGACCGAGGGAGAGGGGGAGGGAGGGAGAGAGGGAAGGAGAGAGAGGGAGAGGGAAAGAGACTTGTCGCGCGCGCGGCGAGGGGAGAGGCGAGAAGGGAGGCGAAGAACGGGAATAATTTATATTCCGAAAAGTAATTAGGACAGATTTCGTACCGCATCCTCCTGACTCATCCTGCCGGGGCCGAGTCATATAACGAGGGTGCTGCTCACACACCGCGGGCCTCGCACACGGTGAGGCGCCACCCCCTCTGCAGCAGGTGCAGGTGCCATCCACCACCTGCAGGTGCGAGGGTGCTGCTCACACACCGCGGGCCTCGCACACGGTGAGGCGCCACCCCCTCTGCAGCAGGTGCAGGTGCCATCCACCACCTGCAGGTGCGAGGGTGCTGCTCACACACCGCGGGCCTCGCACACGGTGAGGCGCCACCCCCTCTGCAGCAGGTGCAGGTGCCATCCACCACCTGCAGGTGCGAGAGGACTGCGCAACCGACGTGCAAAGGAGCCGCGCCACCACGCTGCAGATGCGAATGCCACCCTCTTTCAGATGTACGAAGCAGAAACTTCAAAAGTTTCTACGCAAATAATGCAATATCAGTGCGTTTGCGACACCACCCACCAGCAGATGCAAGGGCAGCGCCCGAAGCAGGTGAACAGTACTTCTGCAGTCTTGTGTACACGTCCTCGCCCTTCAGCAGGCGAGACAACAGCTGCAGGTGCGGGCGGCAGCTGAGCCAGGTGCGAGGCCACCCCTAATAAAGCGGCGCGCTGTCTTGTCGCCACGTCGTCCCTCGTCGGGAAGCGGCGGGGGCGGGCCGCCCCCGGGGGCTGACGGCCCTACATTTAATTCCGCCCCCGGTGTTCAATGTGCCCCATAATTCACCTGCCGCCGCCGAGCTGGCCAGCGCGCCGCCCCCTCTCTGGCCGAGCCACTCCCTCGTCCCCCGCCCCCGCCTCCAGCAGGAAAGTGTAAAACTGTCCCTCCGCCGCTTCCCTTCCTGACGAGCACGGACGAAAATCACAGATAGTTCCCCCCCGCGCGCTCGCGTATAAAGTGAAATTGAACTCATCACATCCACCTCTCGTAGCCTCTGTTTCATTTCGTCCATTACGTCTAAGCTCACCTGCTTTGGTAATCATGCGTAGGGAAGTAAACCGTACACGTTAAACTCTTGTGAATTTGTTTTTATTCACAGCTACAAATCAGGATTTTTAGTAAGCACAGTGAATAAAAACGTTCCTTTGCACACTGCAAAGAGGTTTGAAGCATTGTAACACGATCTAGTTCTTCTCAAGCTTGCAAACTATTTCTTTGCATTAAAAAATCACACGTAGTTTGCAAGGATTCCGACAGGTTGTAAATAATTTTCGTGGCAATTCAAAGGAATCCGCGTTGCAAATAGAAAATTGAAAGATTCTTTGCATCTTTGGAAAGACTATGACTTGAAAGCATTTTCCAGTGTGTAAGTTAAAGAGAGAATGGCCTGTGTGAGACACCCTTCACTCTGTGTACATAAGCCCTCACTCACTCAATGGCCACGACGACGCCCTGCCCGCTCACTCCAGGAGACGCGAATAAGTTCGCGCGACATTTCTATCACAAACGAACTCGTCGCCGAGATTATAGTCCCCTCGTCATTCATTATGTGAAAAGGAAAACAGTTCTGCGGGGGGGCTGAAAGATATGCGGAAGAAATATGGCGAGAAAAGTGACGCCGAACGTCCCCCTCCCCCGCAATCCTCTTTCTCTCGTTCTAGCTACAAGCGCAGCGCTGCCGCGCGCTCCGGGGGCCACTCTATTCACTTGACAAATGATTTGCATTTTGATGAGAAAAATCCAACATTGAAAGTGATGAGGTGTTACTTTGAATGACAGCGATGAGGCGGGGAGGAGGGCTGGGACGGGGTAAGGG
>NW_026267202.1:72542-73235 GCF_000697945.3 Frankliniella occidentalis
TTGCATCTCGCGAAGGTATCATAGTAGTATTTAATCTTAGAGTTTCTAATAACTTGCTTGACTTTATTTCTGGCTTTACGAAAATTCTCAAGGTCTATAGGTATTTTTGTGCGCTTAGATCTGTCCCTCAACTTGTCTCTTTCTGAGAGAAGTGATCGTATTTCAGCTGTCATCCAGGGGGCATTGAAATTCTTAACATTTTTAGTTATAAGGGGCGCATGTCTGTCAATTCAATAACATTTGAGTTAAACAAAAGTAGCTTCTGGTCTATGTCATTTTCATTAAAGAAATCTAGCCACTGCATATTCTCTACATCAATGAGCAGTCTCTCTTGATCAATCTTATTAACATTTCTGCAAGTAATTGTATGCTTTTTAAATGATGCCACATTCAAGTTAAATACAGAGAAAATTAGGTCGTGGGCAGAGAACCCAGCAGCCGTCCTTTGTCCAAATGAAGTAAGCCTGTCGTGACAATTACTAGCAATTACATCAAGATTAGAATCACAGGTTTCCGTGTGAAATGTGGACTCGAAAGGCACGCAAGTTAGATTACATCCCATGTAGCACGGCGATATCGGGCGATGATGAGTCGCCTGGAGGTTGGAGCGGCGATGACTTGGCGATATCATATAAACACTATCGCCTGGCGGAGAGCGAGGCGACATCCTGTCGATGTCTACTTTAATACATA
>NW_026267202.1:73285-76077 GCF_000697945.3 Frankliniella occidentalis
CTCCTCCTCCTCCTCCTCCTCCTCCTCAGAGCGGGAGGAAATCTCCGCGGACGGGAGCAGAGCCAGCAGCAGCCCCATCCGCGGCCCTCTTGCTTCTCCCGCGGTTGAGACACTGAAAGGGCAGGCTAGCGAGGGGAGGGGCGGGGAGGAGTGGAGGGGTGGGGGCAGAAGGGGCCCGTGAAATTCCTCTCTTCTCCATATGAATGATGAATGCGCGCCACAGAACACGCCCCTGCGCGAGGGGAAAAGGGGGGGGGGGAGGAGGAAAAGGGGATTAATTGCCGTGGCCATCCCCGCCGACAGTCGTCGCATGCCGCTCTCCGTCTTCAGCTTCCTCCATCATCGTCTTCCTCCTCCCCATCGCCATCTTATTTCCTATGCTTCAAGTTGCGCGCGTATATCGCTTTTTATCCCACGAAAAGCCTATATGGTAGGAAACGCATCGTCTTCGTACTCGTCCTGAACAGTTTCGTGACTTTCATATCTGACTGCAACACACCACCCATTCCAATAAGATCACCATCTTTTCCCCTTGCACCCTCTTTCAATAAATATACTCTTGTTTGTAAACAACTAAATATTGTATACTGGGAAATATATTTTAAGTAACAGATTCACTCACAAACTACTGGTGCACGGCGCCTGCGAGACTCCGCGTAGGCCACCCCGCAGCACACGCATGCACTGCAGGCAAGTTATTGCCTACCTACCAGGCGCGATGAGGAGCTCATAGCAAGGTGAACTTGGCAAGTTTTGCAATGGCAATTTAACGTACGTATTTTCTGCATAATTTTGAAGCAGCCACCAAGCGGAGAGGTTCGGCTGGCGGCAACAGACCCAACCACCAACACTGACCAGTAGTATCCGTGAACCCAAGATACAAAGATAGCGTATTCATAATTCATACAATTGTACAGATATACAAATTGCCCAAGATTAATATTTTTCATGAAGTCCTTTTACCTCCCTGTTCGATCTGTTGGACGTGAGACTGAGACCCACCCCCCCTCCCCCCGTAGGGGGTGGAGCTCTCCGCGGGATGGAGGTTAAATTTCATTTCCTTCTCCTCCCAAAAACTCTCGCATCACCCCCTTTTGCCCGGCCGCCGCGTCGTCCCCTGTCCTCACTTGCGCTTACGCAGTCATGAGGAGGAAGTGGCCGAAGAAGCAAAAATGTAGAATAGGCCATTAAGGCGGGATTACTTTTAGCGCGTACGATAATTTATGACGGAGATGAAAATTTCGGCCGGCGCCGCCGCGGCCGGGCCGCTCGCATTGCTTTTTATGTGGAAAGTGCAAAGTTGCGCCACTTTTACGCGGCCGGCCCTTCACAACCCACTTGAGCCGTCGATCAATAAAGTGCATCGTAAGAGGAGGGAGGGCGGAGCAGCGCTCTCAAATAATCATTTTACGATGCGCCGGCCGCCTGGGGAAAGGGAGGTGGAGGGGGGGGGGGATCTTCCGGCACCTCGCGGGCCGTTGCAACGTTGAGATAAGATTAATAGGGACACACAATTCGTCTAATAATCCACATCACGGCGTTGGAAAAGCTACACAGCAGCAGCAAACGAATGTAATCTGGAGCCCCACGCCGCGGCGGCATGGCGCCCACAGTGGGGGTGGGGGAGTCTCCCCCCTTCTCTCTCAAGGATGCTAATAACAAAAATGTAAATACGTGTGCCGCACATCACGCGCGTTTCGTCTCAGCCAGGAGCAGGGAGTATTGCGTACTGCGTATTGCGTACTGCGTATTGCGCTCACTTATCTCTCTCTCTCTCTCTCTCTCTCTCTCTCTCTCTCTCTCTCTCTCTCTCTCTCTCTCTCCTCTCCTCTCCTCTCCTCCCCCTCACGCAGTTCTCGCGGTTGCATATGCAAATATACTCCCGGTTGTGAGCGCCACTCTCCGCCCTGCAGCACACCCCCCACTCGCCCTTCTCCGTCATGTCACCTCCTCCCTCCTCCTTCAGTCTGAAAACCTGCAAATCCTCCCCTCCCCCCTCCACCCCCATCACCCATCTCCACCGCTCTCCGCCCAAACTATCAACCCATTGCACACACACACACACACACACACACACACACTCACACTCACTTACTCAGAGACCCCCGACACTAACTCGCTACCTGGCTGGTTTGCCAGGTGTCGCCTGTCGCTCCGACTGCCGCCACCTCTGTATACTCCGGTGCGGAGATTGGACGTGGGAGTTAATTATTTACTGCCCCCCAAACACGCTCGTAATAATTGCACGAATCCAAATGGACAGAGATAGCGTCCCCGTCCGGAGGAATGCCGGAGAAATTGACAACGGCTGTCACACTCGAGAGAGAGGAGCAATAACTGACGTTTAAAACTTTAAAAATTAATCATGATGACACTGTGGAAAATTCTTGTAAGGGTTTTTAGAGAAACTTTCCACGATGTGTGTTGTAAAATGATAAATAAAAATGAATATAAAATTGCAAGCAACATTTTTCGACATACAAGAGGATGAGCTGTCGTAAAAGTGTGTCATATTCTGTAAATTGTAAATAGAAACTATGTTGTAAATGTACAAAGAAATTTTTCACACTGGAAAGGCTTTTTAAATATCTATTTTAAATTAAACTCTTTCGCTTCCTCACGCAGCCATCATGGGTGAGCAGCTGCGGCTGGTTGACGGAAGCGGCAGATTAACACTCGGATCGACTTCTTTACCGGAGGAGAAAAAGGCCTCCCTATCTAAACCACTACGCCACGAGTTCCTCTCCACGGCCCCTCTCGCCTTCCTCCTCCTCCTCCTCCTCCTCCTCCTC
>NW_026267202.1:80747-82745 GCF_000697945.3 Frankliniella occidentalis
AAAGACTAGCGATAGCCAGGCGATACTACATCGGCAATCAATTACTATCTACATCGATTCCCTATAGTGGCGACATACATCGTTCGAGACCCGTTGAAAAGTCTGTCGCCATTTCATCGCTTGCTTCGTCGCGGCGATAGTGCTCGAGCGATGTCGCCGCTAAGTTGTCGAATCTTTGTCATCAGGCGACATCGAGGCGACGGTGCTATTTGTGCCAAACCTCATATCCGTAAAACATCGCCGGCGATATCGCGGCGAAAAATAAAAATCGCCGGCGATTGCCGGGCGATAAACCCTGGATATGTTTGTGCTACCTGGGATAGCTTTAGCATGTTTGTGATTACAGCTGTTTCATCCGCACCACTTCCAAATCTGGCATTTAAGTCCCCAGCAACAAATACATATTTATAGTTAACCATATTTTTGTACATATCATCAAGAAAAAGGTCTAGATGACCTACCTTTGGTGGCCTGTAGATACCTGCAAACATAATTTTATCGCTACCAACAGTTATATCAATTATAAGATATTCAGGCTTGTACATCTCTCCACATGAGTGGGCCAGAACTTTAGAGAGAGAGAGAGAGAGAGAGAGAGAGAGAGAGAGCGGCAGGGGAAAAGAGAGGCAGAGTGGGTGGTGGGGGAGCATGAGGGGTGCCCCTGTCGCCAATATGAGAACAAACAGCCGCAAGCAAAGCTAATGCTTCGTCGATTATCCGGGGCGCCGGTCGGGCAAAGGAATATTTATGATTTAATATCATCGGTACACTAAAGTGACTTGTTACGGCGGGGGAGGCATAAAGAGGGTGCAGCAGTGCGTCGCGCCGGCAAACAAAACTAACAAAAATATGCAACAGAATCCGGTATGCACATTCTAAAAATGCCGCGTGGCGTGGGAGTAGATTGACTTTCGTCTCGGTATCGTCGCAGAAAAAAATAAATATATTATAGAGGATCGCGTTTCCGGAGAGGCAGATTTACCGAAGCGCGGGGGATGCATAAGCAGACTGAGGGGGTTTGCACGTGCGGTGGGGTGCTGGGCGGAGGAGATGATACGAGGGTGCTAAAGAGGTTCACCCCGCGGTTATTTGGGGAGGCCCTGTGCAAACAGACGGGGCGACGGGCATCGGGATCCTATAAGATTATAAAATGCAGACGTACCGCACTGCGCAGTTTTCATGTGGTTCGTGTTCTTGCCTTGTATGGGAGCTTGTATGCCTGCTGCTTCAATTCAGCAATTTTGTTGAATTTTTCTTTTCAAGGGGAAGGAAAGAAATAACGACAAAGTATAGGGCTGTTCTGGAAAGTGTTCAAAAAAATAAGAATCATCAGCTAAACATAATTCTTTGGTCCACATTTGACGGCCAATCTGTTCGAACTAGTTGATTTCAAACAGTAATGTGTGTTTAGAAAATTGTTTCCGAGAAGAGAAAATAATGCAGTTGGTCGTTGTAAGGGGATGGGCTGCTTGCGTCGAACAATTATTGCGATATAGCTCGTTTTTGACCAATGGTCGAGGGGCAACAACTCCGGTAATCGTGTGTTCACCTGCCTAGGATAAAAACGGATGAAATTCATCAAAATCAGCATAAATCACTTAAACTTAGCGGGAAACTAGTGGAACTGATATAACTTTAGTCGAAATAAGAGTTTTCTAGTCTAGAAAACCTAAGGAATAAATATAAAGGGACGAGAATCACTGGGAATCGCGTATTTCGTGAATCATGTGTACACTTAAAAAGAGAGTCATTGCCCCCCGTCAATGGTGGATCGTGAGTCACAAGTTTGCAACTCATCTAGTCTGCACTGAGTCGGTGACGTCATTGTCGTATTAGCAGGGACAAGCGGCGCCAGGAAGAGGCAGTGCTCAGGGGAGTGAAAAGAGATCGGAATAAAATAGAGAGAGGTGGGGGAAAGAGAGAGATAGAGAGAGAGAGAAAGAGAGAGAGAAAGAGAGAGAGAGAGAGAGAGAGAGAGAGAGAGAGAGAGAGAGAGAG
>NW_026267202.1:82925-85595 GCF_000697945.3 Frankliniella occidentalis
GGGGGGGCTCAGGGCCTATCAATCAAGCCCCCAATCAGACAGACTGCTGGGGGGCGGAGCGGGCAAAGGGGTACGCGTAGCGCGGCCGAAAACTTCATTTGCCCACCTACACACATACCAGCGAGTGTGGTAGCAAGGGAGGAAAAAAAATGCGGGAAATATGCAAGCGCCGGGCTATTGGGGCAGCAAACACTACGAAAAATAAATTACGTTTCTTCTCTCTCTCTCTCTCTCTCTCTCTCTCTCTCTCTCTCTCTCTCTTGTCTCTCTTCCACTTTTATATCTCCCTATCGCCCTTAAATTCGTGAAAACAAAATGTTATGAATAAACAGCTAGTTTTTGGTTGTTATGTTTGTTTGCCAACACCGTCTACTTGTACACTAAAACAACAATTTTGTTAAAGAAAATGCCGGTGCCGCTATCGAGAGAGCAAATGCAATTTGTTCAACTCGGTAGCTGTCCTCACGTAGGCGTTAACCCGGATAATGATTCACACTTTGCAACTGTTAAGCAGTTCGAGTATACTTGATTCCCATCCCATGGTGTAAATCGTGTACAAGTTCTGTAAGGGAGACAAATTAGAAATTGTCGGCGTAGGCCTGTAAATTTCAACCTTGCCGTTTGCCGATTTACCTTTTGATTTGCATTCAACCATGAACAGCCACGGTCAGCTGATATCCATGGCTATGGCTTTACCGTCCAGAGTGCGTGGAATGGCGTAATAGAGAGCGGAAGGAGGAGGTACAGTATACACGGGAACCTTCCTGAGGGCGGGGTGGGTAATTTTATTACGGGTTATTTTGCAGGGCAAAGAAGAAACATGCGAGGCATGTGAGGGGGTTGTTGTAAGGGGTTATTTGGGGTTGCTCTGCCGGCGGTGGGGCGTTTAATTAGGGGAAGAGTGAGGCGAAAGAGGGGGGGAGGGGGAGGTAGTGGGATGGGGTGCGGGGGAATACTTTGGTTGCAGTAGGGGGGCTCCTGTCTCACACCACGCGAGTAGAGGGGGGGAGGGGAGGGGGCGAAGCATGCGGGGGGACGAGGAGGAGGGGGAAGCGCGCAGGGGGCAGGATGGCTGCGCGGGGCGTCCCCCTGCCGTCCCTTAGCGCTGAGTGGAGGTAACGACGCATGAAATCCAAGCCAAGCCGCCTCGGGCCTCGGGGCCGCTGCCGCCGCGCGCCGCCGCCCCGGCCGGTCTGCAGGCCCGAGACAAGTGAAGCCCCGCGCCCCGCCACGCCACGCTACGCCACGCCCCGCCCCGGGCTTGCCCCTTCGCCGCCGGAAGTGTGAGAAGAGCTCCGCCGCGCTCAGCCAGGCTTAGAGAGAGAGAGAGGGTTTCCTCAAATTAGGAGAGGTAGGCCCGGCCGCGGGTAACGCGCCGGTAAAGGGTTAAAATGAGATTTCCGCCACGACGACACCCCGGCCGGCCGAACAGCCTGGGATGGGGGGACCGCAGGTCGACAAGATCCGCCGTGTCCGAAGGGTTTACTTTGGGTTACGACCACACCTTCACCCGCCCCTTACTCTCTCTCGCTCGCTTTGGGGACCGAATCGAGAGTCCTATCGCCTGCTCTTCGCTTTTCCAGCGGCGTCGGCAACGAGCATATCTGACTAATTCCAGCGTCAAAAATCTTGTTGCCCCCCTTGCTGGAAAAAATAAAAATTAAAAACAAAAATTCCTGCTGGAGCGAACAGCGCGGCAATCGCAGAGCTCCAGCAGCGCGCCAGAGGAGGGCCTGGGGCGTGGTGGCGAGGAATGCGCGTCTGATAGCTCATCGGGGCGGCTGGAGAAGAGATGAGCGGAGCGATAGCATCGCCACGGCATCGCCACGGCATCGCCACGGCATCGCCACGGCATCGCCACGGCATCGCCACGGCATCGCCACGGCATCGGCGGCGCGGCGCCTGACCTAACCGCAGCACATGCAGCGCTAGCGCGGGACATTGATTGCCATGCGTGCCATAGCTCGGTGCGAGAGAGCCCCGGCCCGGCACACGGGGATTCTATTATGGAAAGGGAAGGCGCGGGGCCGCCGTACAGCACAACCCCACGTGCTGCTCAACAACGGGTAAAAAAACAACAACTGATTTGTTTGAGCGAAGAGAAAAACATTGGGGATCTCCCATGGTTTAAGAAAAAATTCTCAGATTGAGAAAATCTCACCTAAAAATAAGGGGGGGGGGGCGGTAGTTTTCTTATTTTTTCACTTTTTAAAAATCTGAGCATTCCCCCCCCCCCCCCCTCAGATTTTCAATTTATTTCAATTTCAATTCAAATCCAATTCAAATTTTTAAACATGAGAGACATGTTTTTATTTTTTTTAACGTTTGGTATTCCAGCAAAATCGTCGTATTTGCTACTTGAGGAAAATGTAGCTAGCGTATCAAAAGCGTTCGCTGAAACAGAAACAAACGCGAGCAGGAGGATAATTATTATTTTAAGCACGCGGACTCCTTTTGACATGTATACACGGAACTTAATTCTGCAAACGATTCAGCATTCTAAAATTCCTACGCGCCGCGGCAGCGGCAAAACACGACAGCCAAAGGCTCTCGCACTTATCCGCCGCCTCCAGCTCCTCCTCGCCTATAACGAGGCCGTCAAAGAGTAAGAGCGGCCCGACAAAAGCAGATCAGCGCGGGGCGGCAGGCCGGCACGGGGGCAGGGCTGGG
>NW_026267202.1:85645-86210 GCF_000697945.3 Frankliniella occidentalis
CCCCTTCCCTCTTACTTTCACTGCGCCGTCGCATGTCCCATCATCCTCCTCTCTCCTCACTCACTCACTCGGCCCCTCTCTTTCTTTACCCCCTTCTCATTATTAATCTTTTCCCCTCACGCTCGCGGATTTATTATGCCGTGCGTTGGCGATAAATTCTGATTAGCAGCGTTCGGAGCCCTTGCTTGCGCGCGGGGACGCGGGTGGGACGCGCGAGGTGCAGGAGCAGCAGCAGGAGCAGCAGCAGCAGCAGGGCAAGAGCAGCAGTGGCAGCGGCAGCAGCAGCCATTCCCCTCGGCCACCGGGGAGGTAATTAGAGGAGATAACGTGACGGCGCCCCGCAAAACAACCAACTCATCGCGCCAGACACGCGCCCCGCACGCGGGAAACAAGAAGTATTACAAACTTCACGCAGAAAAAGATATAGCGAGCGCGCAGGGCCACGGGGCGACCTGCTGCTACTACTGCTGCACTGTGAAAAATTTCTCTGTAAAGTTACGATATTTTTTGTAAAATCATAATTACAAATAGTATTGTAAAATTACGACTCCCCTAAATTTGAAAC
>NW_026267202.1:86777-92249 GCF_000697945.3 Frankliniella occidentalis
GGGGCGGGCGGGGGCCGATCAGGCTTTAGTTATTACTCAATCAGGCGCCCCGGCGCACACCTCGGCCTGCACGCCAGGCAGCGCCCCGGGCGGCCCCAGCCAGCCCCGCTGGACCAGAGCGCAGCCAGAGGAGGTGATGCTGCGCGCAGACCCGAGGATTATCGATCAGGCCGGAAGATAGCGACGAAAGAGCCGCGCCGCGCGGCCACTTCGCGTTTACATACATCGAAAACAAGCGGAATAGCCTAGCGAGGGAAACGCGGAGCTATGCGGAGGGAGGTGGGTGCGTGAAAAATCTTCGTAGAGGGTTTGTGGCGGGAAAGTTTTCCATTACAAATGTTGTAAAGTTGCGAACTTGTATCGTGATACTGCAAATTCAAATTGTAAAGTCTCAAATTAAGATTGTAAACATCCACATTCAAATCGTAAAATTTCGAACAATTTTAACGATGTAAAACAACCATTTCTACATGAAAATCTGACATTTAAGACAGCTTTTTTTTGTAAATCTGCCTTCGAACGTATTTAAGACTTCAAATATAGGAAAAATTATGAAAAGTCGATGAAAAGTATTATTTTCTCAGTGTATTATGAGCAAAGAAGATGGCAGCAGAGGTGGAGTAAACTAACGATGGTTAGTTACGACCCCCTTCAAACTGGTCGTGCAAAATCTGGAGCCATTTCGCAGAGGGGAATGTGTGCGTAAAAAAGTTGCTAACGGTTGCTAATTATAATGGACATTGATATGACGTCCGCGTCGATTTAAAACTGCCCGAGCCTCCAGACACAGACTGAAACATTATGCGCAGCAGGGAAGTGTAACATTTCATGAGTTGTTTTATTTCAATAAACGGGCGCCATATATAAAATAGATTTTTATAAATAATGTATGGAGGGGAAACGGATGCCGATCATGTGAGGCACACGGCGGGATGGACAGCGGGCGCATTCCAGGCGTGTCGCGTCGAGGTGGCCGCCTTTTACATCAACAATCACCATTGCATCTGAGTGCGGCCGGCCGGCCGGAGCCGGGCGCTACACGACCCTGACAGATGAGGCGGACTGATTGGTGGTGACGGATGGTAACCCCCTCCTTTCCCCCCTGCCCCCTCCCCGACTACTGGGGCATCTCCTCCTGGGGCACTCACCACCGCGGAGGTGGGAGAGCACGCGTGTGGTATGACCTGGCTCCTGGCTGCCAGAAAAGACATCCCACAAGATATTGAAAGAAACATACGGTCGCATTAAACAGCGAGAAATGAACGAGTTTAAACTATACGCAATAAATCGTAATTCTCCGACTGTCTACAGACAACTGAGTTTGGATGACCCACACATTTTTACTCGTTCGTTACCACTACCCTACGACTACACTGAAGTGGGAAAAACGAGTATTGTTTTTGTTACTTCAGTTCATGGGAAGTACTATGACGGCAGCAGCAGCGGAAGCTCCATCATTTGAGTACTAAACAGTTCGTACGTCCGACATTAAATAAAAGTGCTTCACGAGTAGAGAAAAGAGTACTCGTTGTGCCTGCCGGTACAAATAAATTAGGAATGGAAAAATTTGGTCACGCCTATTCCGTAAAATGTCTGGACCACACATTTTTTTCCTTGGTGTAAGGGATAACTTAATTTGATGAAAAGTGTTGTCACTTCTAAAAAGCGTGAAGGCCACTGCTGCTGAGGCTGTCCGCTTTGGAGCAGACGTCATCACAATGGGAAACATTTCTTCGCGAGCGACTTGACGCGGTGGCGCGGAGCGCAAGCGAGGCAAAGGGGGAGAGCGGGGAAGGGGAGCTGGCGGGACGCGGTTCAAAGGACGCGCCCAAAACAAATGGGAGTGGCCAGGGAGAAAGAAAAATGATTGTCTAATACGCACTCTCACAGGCCGGTAAAGCCACGTGACTAAACCAACGAAACCCCTTCCCTCATTCCGTCTCTCACATTTTCATTAGGGGGGGGGGAGGAGACAGAGAGAGATCGGAAGGCAGAAGAGAGGGAAGGCGACGGCGGCACCGCCGTCATATCGGAAGCTGTCACGGCGCGACGCCACGCCGGTCTGAGGATCGTGCCGGGGAGAAATTCAGGCAATAATAGAGTGTCCTGACGGCACATCCGCAGTAGAGGGTCGCGGCACAGAGAGCGGGGGAGAGGGGGAGGGGCAGGGGTACCTCTCGTCGCCTTCCCTGTCCTTTCCTTCGGCGCACCCCTCCTCCCATTGACCCTTCAGGCCCACGACAGTCCTACTCCCGATACGCGCGGGACGTCAAGACTCCAACCCCACCCCCTATACCACCTCTTTTCTCCGGCATCTTCAGCGGCACCCTACCGCTCCTTGAGTTGTCCTTGTCCCCAACCTTCACACGGCCGTACGGGGAAGCGGGTATGGGATGGATGCGCCCTTTAGCTAAGGTGACTTGGGAAAATAAAAAGGAAAAAAGGTCAATTGTACCTCATTTTTTTTAACAGTAAAAGGAGAAAATGAGTGCGCTTACTCCTTTTTCGGTTATTAGTAATATATCTCATTATTTCAATCGAATTAGTTCTTTCAATGAACTTCTGTATTTGCGGCAGCAATAAGTATCTAATTGGGGCACTCGTTCGCTGCTCACGCGTTTAAGTCACCATGCATGAGAGGTGTGCCTGCGGCCTCCGGGTGGTCCCGACACACCTTCAAAGGATAGCTCGACCCGCCGGCGCCATTTTGTTTACACATCATTTTACTCTTGAATTATGGAGAGTGAGTGAGTGTGTGTGGGGATCCATGAACGGCACGTTGTTAGCTCATTTTCTGATTCATATTGACCGGGCGGGGCGTAGCGTGGATGGGGGCGGGCCCGGCAGGTTTAGTCCGGCTCCGCCTTCGCCATCCGCACCTCGAGGCGCAGGTCAGGTAAGGCCCTTGCTGATTAGCCCGAGCGACAAAAGGTGCGAGCGCAGTGGGTGTGAGGTCTTCCTCCAGGAGGTCCGGCCGGGCATTCTCAAGCACCAGGGGAGGAGGCCTGGAGAATAGCGGAGCAATGACGTTATACGAATCCCAAAAAACGTGTGAGGTGCGAGGCTTCTCAAAAATATTGAATATGATTTCTGAAAATTTAATTTTATGAATCATGTCAAAACCATTGCTAATAAGAAGCCATGAAAGTTGAATGAGATGGAAAATCACGATGATAGTCTGGCACTGTATTTCTTGATAATTGTCGGAAGTTTCCTATAAATAGTACGTAATTATAGCGAACCTTGCTCCTTGCTGCTTACATGTTAGTATTAGTAGGATTTTATGTTGTTTTTCTTAGAAATAATGCACCGAAATGAGGCAGTCTAAAGCAATTTCACCTACAACCACTCCACTCCAATCTTACACCGAAGTAAGATAGCCCAAGCCCAACAGTACAATTAGCAAGCACTCAATTACAAGTGTTTTACGTACACCTCACTTCCACGAGTCGAACACATAAGCAGCCCATGAGATTCTGAAGAGATCTCAATGTCCACATTAAGGGCTGGACCCAAATAAAAACTATTCCGGAAAGTTTAAATCAAGGTTTGGGTAGTTCTTGACCATTAGAAAAAGCTGACCTGTTCTCATTTAAAGAATCTTAACACACAACATTTGTCAATACTGGCAGCGTTAAGTGTTTTAAAACGAGCGAATCCTGATCCGAATCCGGTTCTGTAGGGTAAAGTAAAAAGTTGACGTTGAGGCTGATTTTGTATGACTCCGATCAACTTTTTAGGTCAACAAATAAAATCGAGCTAGACTTATTTAGCTGGGGTTATTCGACTCCCTTCCTCCACCTCCGCCCCATCTACTCTACTCGTTCTCCGTCTCTCTTTCACTCCCCCCGCGCTGAACACGATCTTGTGTTTATACTGCATTCGTAAAAGATCAAGGATTACAGTCCGCTTTCAATCCCAGAGGCGGCGGCAGCAAGGCCGAGCCGGGGGCTGATAAAAACGCGCGCGTCGCATCTCCCTCGCTTTGTTAACGCGACCCTGCGCCTCGGAACATCTAGGCAGCGACGACCCCCCCCCCCCTTTCCCCCCTTCTCTCTCTCTCTCTCAAACTCACTCCAGCAGCAGCCGTTTTATATTCGCCTCTGAAAGATTAGGCTCCAGAGCCCGGCTGCGACGCTGGCTGGAGCCCGCTCGCTTTCAATGAACCCCCACCTAGAAGAAGCTAGATGTTTTCGCTATGGAGCCTTTAGCGCATCCTGCTTGTCGCCCAAACGCGCGTTGACTTTATACCCATCTTGATAGAAAATGCTTCAGGAAAACGAAAAGCGTTACTCGAGGGGTGTGGAACTGAACACAATATGTGTACATCGGGAAAAACAATCAAAACAATCATGAAACAATCAGACACAATCACACACAATCCGAAACAATCACACACAATCCGAAACAATCACACACAATCATGAAACAATCACACACAATCACGAAACAATCACACACAATCACGAAACAATCACACACAATCACGAAACAAACCCACACAATCACGAAACAATCACACACAATCACGAAACAATCACACACAATCACGAAACAATCACACACAATCAGGTCATAATCTGACACAATGTTGCAAAATATGTCACAATATTTATCCAACCATCTGAAACAATCAGAGACAATCACACACAATCAGAGACAATCTCACAAAATCAGAGACAATCAGAAACAATCACACACAATCATACACAATCGGAAGAAATCACACACAATCGGACACAATCATGACACAATTTTTAAAATTATGTCCCAATATTTACCCAACAATCTCAAACAATCAGAGACAATCATCCACACAATCATAAACAATCACACACAATCACTCACAATCTGAAACAATGATTGTCTCGACACAATCATGTGTACACTTTTTTCAACAGTTCCACACCCCTCGGCGTTACTAAGAAATCGATTTCACAGAAGCTGCGACTTCCCTTTACTACCTGTTGCAGGGAGTACGCATAATTTTTGGCAGGGGTCTGACCTCGCGGACCTGGCTTGCACGAAATGGAGCAAACCAGGCACAACGTACACTCAACTATAGTGTATTTCGTACCGGGAAGCTCCGGCACCAAACCGATGTACCACAAACAAGGAACACGCAATTTCCACCGACAACCTCCAACGACGTAGTTGTCCTACAAGGCATTTCAACAGTCAGTCATTAGCCCCTCTGCTGTGCCCCTTTGCCTCCGGGCGGCGGGTTCGGGCCCGTCTGACAAGACTGTCTTTACAAAGAGCCTGTCCGTAGACAAGACCGTCTTAGAACCGGGCGATGTCCAGTTTGCCCGACAGAGTTCTAGTAACTCCTCGGGCGAGCGCGCGCGGCGCCGCGGTCTGGCCGCCTCACCACATCAGCATTGTGCCCGGGCGACGCGCTGCTTGCAGCCTAATCTAATGAGCCTCTAACTTGGTCGGCGGCACAATACGCGCCCCCGCCCCGCCTCACCC
>NW_026267202.1:92299-93940 GCF_000697945.3 Frankliniella occidentalis
GCCCCACCCCGCCCCCGACTGCCTAATGTTCCGACGTCTCGCAGGCGCTGGAGCGCCTCACCGGGAGAGAGAGAGGGAGTTGGACTTGTTAATTTGCGGGAAGCAACGCAAATGAATTGGGGGGCTGCAGCCAGCAACCCAGCCAACCAGCGGCGGCCTTTTCGTAATCAGCAGGAAAGAGGTGGGCGGGAAGAGGAAAGGGATGGTGTTCCTATAGTGAGGTGGTGGTGAGGCCGGGGTGGGGGTGAAAAAAAGGGGTGGATGGGGCAGCCAGGGGCGTGACGAGGGCGTGACGGTAGAGAGGCGACACTTGTCATCGGGGCGAACAGTGATGGCAAGAAAGAGGAGGAGGAAGAGGAGTGTAGAGGTCGGCTTGGAGGGGAGGATTTACAATTTCAATTCGCTCATTAAGACCATCAGCGATTTGGATGCAAATCCCTTCGGAAATGACGACGACGACGACGACTTGATGATGCGCGAGAGACAAGTGGCGAGGGGGGCACGAGTAACGGGGTGGAGGGGGAGTTACTGGATGACTAAGTGCGAGGGTAAAACAAGGCAAAAGCTTGTTTTTCCAGGAGGCAAGAGGGGGAGAGGGTGAGGGAGAGCAGCCGCTCGCAGCTCCCTGTAAATATTTATTTTTTAAGAAAAACAACAACAAAGACAACCGCCTGGGGTTAACGAAGTGACAAGTATTGCGCGCGGAATGAACTGGAGCGGATGCAGAGGACAGCAGCCTCAGAATCACTCAGCCAAGTGCCCGGCAAGTTTTTCTT
This sequence comes from Frankliniella occidentalis, assembly GCF_000697945.3. Classification (NCBI taxonomy): domain Eukaryota; kingdom Metazoa; phylum Arthropoda; class Insecta; order Thysanoptera; family Thripidae; genus Frankliniella; species Frankliniella occidentalis. Next base: position 93,076 of record NW_026267202.1, read on the forward strand.
GTTAGCGCCAGAGCAAAACTGTTTAGCTGATCAACAATTCTTAACTGCTGCTATAGCGTTCTGCTACAAATTCTGCTACATTTTCTCTGCTAAGGTTTGAATTTTATTCCCCACACGAAGAAAATCGTTTCCTTGAAAAAACGTAAGAATATTTTTCTCTTGGCCTGAAGAAAGTTCTTTGGTTTAACGACAAAAATCCCTAAGTTGAAGACTTTTCTTTAAATTAAGCATTTTTTTCTGTCAAGAAAGAAAAACTTTTCTTTTGTGTTTATTTTAAGTCAATTTCGTTGAATCAAGGCTAATTTCAAGGAAATTTCCTAGTTTCAAGGGAATCATTTTATGGGTGCATGTAAATGTGATATTCGGGTTCAGGTCATTCAATGGTCCTGAGTAAGTCAGAGAATACCACGTTATTCGTTTCACGAACGTAAGCACAATACAAATATTAACTTTAGACATAGTGCAGAACAGTCGTAGTCGCCTCGCGACACACAGTTAAAACAGCCAACTCGGGGCGGGCGGAAAGGTCACAGTAAACACCATAGGATTTCGGCAAACGTCAACTACGAAGCGTTTCCCCGCCCCTCGTGCAACAGCGGCAGACGCGGCATCGCACAGACTCGCGCAAACGCACCACACCACACACACGCGCGACACGCGCACGCACGCACGCACACACACACACACACACAGGATAGGCGCGACACACAACAAGAGCAGTCGTTGCGTATGCATATTGCCCGCGCCCAAAACTCGACACACACAGAGCAGCATCAAATTGGTGGTTGTCGCAGTCGCGGAGGCAGCCACTACTACACAGCAGAGCGCGGCGGTGGCGGCGCGCGTCAAGCAGGTGGGCGGGGCG
>NW_026267202.1:94015-97888 GCF_000697945.3 Frankliniella occidentalis
GTGGGGCGGGGCGGGGCGGATCTGCTCGGCAGCATCCAGGCTCCCACCAATTAGAGCCCCATTGTGCGCGGGGGGCGACACCCACGCAGCGCCATCTGCCGGCCTATCCGACACAAAGTCCGTCATGACGACCGACCCGATGCGCTTGCATTGCAGCAGGAGGGAGTTCAGATTACAGCAGCAGCAGCATTCCAGACGCGATTATTTGTATTTTTATTTTTTTTCGAACAGACAAACGAAAAACACGACATAACGCGGTTTAACAGCGGTAACGGGTTGTTAAAAAAGAGCAGGTTAGTTTGTTTACTTCTTTTTGGTTGTTTTTATAATCATCACACGAATAGCTTCATGAATCGGGGTTGGACAGTCCATTTTGCTGATTCGTGGCGTATATCTGCGCCGTATATGGGGAGAACTGGGGGAGCACGCTGTGAAATGTGATGATGAGCGTGTCTAGTTTGCGGGGAAGGGGGAGCTGACTATCCCCCGTTCTCCCCGCTGTCACGGAGCCTCATGCACACCAACGGCCGACAACATTACGCTCAGCTTTGGTGGGCGTCTCTGCCAAACTGTCAAAGAGTGTGCCGGACCGACTATGCCGAGGCGAGCCGGGCCGAGCAGAGCGTAATGGACTCGGCTATATTGGCTTGTCAGGCCAAAGAGAGGAGCAGCGTTGGGGCGTCAGCAAGGTGTCTACCAGGGACGGGGAAATGCGCGGCGAAATCATGTTGACACGAGCGGTATCAGAGGATATAAATCATGGTCATTCCAATAGGTCCACTTTACTTTCATTTGCACAGTGCGCAAGCACATGTTAATACTGCTTGAGCACAATAAAATTTTGGGAAAATGTATACCAGGTGGCAGTCAATAGAGTCGACCTCAGTCATGCCATTAGACTTGTAGACCGACTTTATCAAAAACTTACCCCCCGTCATTCCTTTGCGGAACTTTTGGGTTCTAGAAGTTACAAACAGCACAACGCTTGCAAAGAATAGGTTCGTATTGTAAACGGCAGCAGCTTGGAAAGAATTTTGATGCGCTAATACGAACTAGCTCTTCGCAAGCTTCCTAAACACTTCTTTGCTGTACAAACACAGGTTTAGCAAGGATTTCTGAGACTGAGTGATTTCAAACACAGATTGTCTACTAGATTTTTTGCAAGTACAAAGCTCTAAAGTTCGTGGCAACGCAGCGAAGAATATATTTTGCAAACATATTTTACAAAGCAGAGAGGAGCATTCCCGTGGGCATTCTTTGACCGGCGTTTCACACCGAGAAAAAAAGAGATCGGTTTAGAGAAAGGTAAAACGAGGAGTATAACGAGTGTAAAGAGAAAGAGAGAGAGAGAGAGAGAGAGAGAGAGGGGGGGGGGGGGGTTGCAGGCTTGGATGACGAATCACGCTCGAGGGCCGGGGCGCAGGGGCACCGCAACCTCACACTTCATGATGAGCCGGACAACAAGATTCATTAGCAGCGGCACAATGCGACAGGTATTAATTGCTGGGCGGTGCGCGGGGGGCTCCGGACACGTGTGTCTCTCTGTGTGTGTGTGTGTGTGTGTGTGAGAGAGAGAGAGAGAGAGAGAGAGAGAGAGAGAGAGAGAGAGAGAGAGAGAGAGGGAGAGGGAGAGAGGGAGAGAGGGTGAGAGAGAGAGAGAGAGAGAGGGAGAGAGAGAGAGAGAGAGAGAGAGAGAGAGAGAGAGAGAGAGAGAGAGAGAGACGCGCCCCGCGGGTGCAGCGAGGGCTCCATCATCATTATGCACTAAATCCGTGCAACACAGCAACACAGCGCGCGATGCTTTTTCAGCGGGTGGCGCTCTGCTGGTGTCGCATGCACGCCAGGGGAATCGCCCTGTCATTACCCATACACAAGGGCATGTGCGTGAGAGAGAGAGAGGGGGGGGGGAGCGCTTAGTGTGCGAGAGCGTGAGTGCGCGTACGCAGGCGGTTTTCTTCACACTGTAACTTAATATTATGAGTAGTATACGCATAGCTTACGCAGCCATAAGCACAGTGACATCAAAGTGCATGTGAAAATATAATCCAATCAAAATATTTAGTACGACGCCCGAGCAGGCGGAGTCTCTTCTGAGGGTATCGTCATCCCAAAATTAGAGGACACAAGACGAAGTGCATTGCACATATCGATTCGTAATTCAAGGATGTGAAAATTACATCTGATGGAAGGTCATAGTGTGAATTAAAGTCGTCATACGAACCACGGCGCCGCAAATGAAATACTTACTTCCACGAACAGATAAATCTAGAACTCTCTCTCTCTTTTTCTCACATCCTCTCCCTCCTTGGCTAGCAGCTCCGCAAGTGATAGCAATCGTAAATCCGCGGCTTGAACCTCGTCATCAGCAGCGCATTCCTGCAGGCAGCCCAGCCTGGAGAGAGGGAGAGAGGAGAGAGGAGAGGGAGAGAGGGGGAGAGAGAGGGAGAGAGAGGGAGAGAGAGGGAGAGAGAGAGGGAGGGAGAGCAGGTAGAGGGAGGTCGTGGGAGGACGCGGGGCCTTTATAAAGTACCCGGATGACGCGTATGGACGGGTCCCGCTACGTATGACACGGTCGCGGCCCGACCCGGCGGGTTCGGCCGAGTCACGCGGGACCCGAGAGGCCCGGCGAGGAGCGTCGCGACATTCGTCTTGGTCGGGACCATCGCGATATCTGATCGGAGTGTACTGTATTATAAAGGTCAGAGGTATGCGTGGCGTGTGCGTTCGTTCGTGCGTGCGTGCGTGCGTGCGTGCGAGCGTGCGAGTCGGTGAATGCGAGCGTGTGTGTGTGTGAATGCAAGCGCGCGTAGCCCATCCGAAAACTTCATTTAAAAATGAAGTAAAATAATATCAATATGTGTAAAAACCAATTCATCAGATCGCAGATAATTGGGGTTTCCAAAATAAAAACAACGCAGAAGCAAATTTAAATATTTGTCCTGCGACAAAAAATGTTTTACAAGCAATATTACATATGTTACTATGTTATTTTTCGGTGCCTCAGAAAATATCTAGTGTCAGGCCTTGAACGCTGCGTGCCGCTCCCTTTCTCTCGCTCGTTCGCTCATTCTTGGTGGTGTTGCGCCCAGATTTACTCTTTCGTCCCGCACGAGTGTATTTTATTTCGGGCAAAGACGCGACGTAAAAGAACGGACGGGTCGGACGGGGCGCAGACACAAAGAAGAGAGGGGGGAGGGGAGGGAAGGGGTGCAGCGCGGGGGGAGCAGGGGGTAGGGGGGTTGTTCGAAATGGCCGTGAAAGGTTCGTGTCAAGTGGCAGAATCCATGAGCGGCCAGCCGTGGTGCAAAAGGGGAGCGAAAAGAGGGACGGAGAAGTGAAAGGGGGGAGTAGGGTGGGATTGGAGAAGGGCGGGGGAAGCTGAGCCTCGCAGCGAGAGCTGCGGGGAGGAGGGAGAGAGAGGGGGGGGGGGACAAAAGCCCATCACGTAGATACTTTACAAAACGACAACAACACTGACGAGGACAGACAGAGGACGCCTGCCTCCCTTGCGCTCCCCAGTCGAAATACTCAGATCCGATTGTGTCATACGATTGAGCGCGGTGGGGCCGCTCGGTGGGCCGCATGCCTGATCTGGATCGGAGCAGGAGCTTCAATGGCGCGAAGGTCAGTGCCGCGTGCCGCTAGGACCACCGGTTTCTCCTCAATGCGTTTGTAAGAGAGGCAATGCAATTGGACAAAAGAAGAAAAGCCCACTTCACACACAGTATGCAATGTTTAAACGTTTTGAAACTGTGCAAAGCACACTTGCTCTGGTAACACAAGTGATACGACAGTACCACACTTCATTGTTTGAGAAGGGCTCCACACATTTCGAGGAAGTTTTTTTTTTTTTGAAAATTAGGGTATTTTTTT
>NW_026267202.1:98078-109473 GCF_000697945.3 Frankliniella occidentalis
TGCCCCGGTGTTTATCTGCTCCCCGCCCGAAGGGTTCCGGCTTCATTTTCCTACCGAGTTTTGGCCGCGACGCGACGATACACCAAAGTATACTTATTGCTTGGGCGGAGGTGGGAGGAGAGGGGAGAGCAAAAAGGGGGATGCGAGGGTGGCGCTGCGCTACTGCGCGGAGTGGCCGGCCGAATCCATCAGTGCGTCAGGCTTGAAAAGTGCCACGGGGGAGGACGGTGGAGGGGCATGGGTGGGTAGGGGGTGATAATGGCCTACAGGCCGAGCCAGAGGGAGTGAGAGAGGAGCCGGGAGGGAGGGTGGCCAGGACAAGAGTCGCCACCCTCAGGGGGCCTGCTGCCTGTCCAGGGCGTCATCTCTCATTACAAGGAGGCAAAGTAGTGCGACACGCTCTCGCGGAGCCAAGCCTAGGCGGCCACGTGTGTGGCAACAAATAAAATGCACACGCGGATCTGACGCAACATGACATGTTGTAGTGCTTGGCCGACTCGGTGACAAAGGCCGATTTAAAAACGCACCCGGTTCGCCGAAATCTTGATTTTTTTTGTGTACTCGATTTCTTTTAGTGCGTTGCCCTTGTGTTTAAGACCGTTCTACTCAATAAAATCATAATGCACTCAAAAAACCCAAGCACACAAAAATGTACAGTCATCAAAAACACTCAATTTTTTTTCCGGTATGCAGCCCTTTCTCTTCAGTGGTGCAACGCCACTGGACAGAATACAGCATGCGTCGTAGGAGCCCCTTACTTCTTCCTTCGCAATTTTTCCGTTTGAGCCTCGCTCCAGGCGAAACAGGGCGCCGATGTAAAAGGACACAAAAGGAAAAAAGGAACGAGAGAGAGAGCAGGATAAAAATGGGGGAAGGCCATCGAGAATAATGCATTTCCGAATGACGTTCGCTCTTGCAGGACTATATATGCTTTTCACCGGAGGGCAAAAGCAGAGGCGAACTTGTAAAAATTGGAGTGCATGGAAGGAGTAATAGAAGTGGGGTGGACTGCTCAAACACCAGAAAAGGCCCGGCTTGGCGCTTTCTCCAGCCTCGCCCGGGTCCCTCCTCGTGACGAGAGTGGCCTCCCAGCCCCGCCCCGAGGCACGGGGACAGCTGTCAATACCGTGCCCTACCCTTGTTGTCTCCCGGAACAGTTTATGAACGGGCGCATCTTTGACGTATATACTACGCACGGCTGAGGCGAAATATGGAGAAAAAGGCCTCTCCAGAGGTTATATCCAGGTAAGCGGATGTAAGGAAAAACAGGGAACACAGTCCGGCATTCGTAGCTACTTGGACTCGTAGCAAACGGGGTATCTCTGGTAATAATTGGCTCCCACAGCTAAATAAAGACCTGCCAATGTGATTAGCTACCATAATCAGCAAAATACATTAGCTCTGACAACAAATCTTTCTTTCTTTCTTTCTTTCTTAATTGTTGCAAACGTGAGCATTCGGTAAGAAAGGTTAAAGAGCTTCATCATGAATCATTTATTGCACCTCAACGAAACTGACACGGAGAACAAAACTAAAGATGACGTTAAAACATGCCTTACAGAAGAAACACAAGTAATATGGCAAGACCATAAAAACGTAAGAAGTAATCATTACCAAAATCTCACATAAAAAGCAATTAAAACATTACGTCCAAAAACGTGATTAAGAAGTCAATTAAGCACAACATTTTCACAATATGACTTATTTGTTGCTTTCCTTTTAGTGTTGGTAGTGTAAAATACAGAACATCCAAAGCATAACTACATCACATATGGATCCACGGACACTGAGCAGCGCCAGTGTAGTAATTGGACCGTTGCCATTCAACAGTATCAGTGTGATCCTCCGGAGAAGGGCATTTGCCCGGGTCATGCGAGAAAAGGCCAACCTTTCTCACCTTACTCCACTTGATCACTTCTGGGTGGCAGGTCCACCTGCATGCCTCGCACGCTTGACCACAATCTTTTTTATTGTGCCACAGCAGAATATGCAGCTTGGGGTTGGCCGCGAGCGTCACCCTGACTGCATCCCTGTGTACCCAGGAGTGAGGACAAACCTGCCCGCAGGTTCCCAGCTCCAGCCTCCTCAGGGCCGGGGCCGTCTCGGGGGAGATGCTCAAAAGCAGCTCGTCGTCGGGCGGGGCCTCCGTCAACTCCAGGTGGTGGAGGTAGGGCAGCGACGGGAGCTCGCGAAACAGCAGGCGCACCTCAGTGAACCCGTCCAACGCCAGCCGCTCCACTTTGGACACCATGGACGAGGTCAGAGCCTCGGACACCCGGCCGCAGAACTCGGCGCTGAAGTCGGTGCAGTAGCTCAACCGGATCCGGCGCAGTTGTTTGGCTCTGCGGAGGAACTCTACAGCTTCGTTCTCTTCATCTGGCTCCCCGAACAGAGTAATGCTCACGTCCCTGAGACTCTTGCTCGCCGCCACGGCCCCAAACCCTTCAACAGAGTCGTTGCAGCGCAGCCTCCGCAATCTCGGCATGCTGGCCAACAGGCCGGCCGTCTCCGAGTCGCCTATGCCGTAATGACTATCGCTGATGTCCACGTCCTCTAGGGTGGCCGCGTGTCCGGCCAGCATTGTGTGCACGAAGGACTTCGACTGTTCATCAATTGGGCAACCGAATTGCGTGAGGGACGGTTTGGAGGGCCCGTGTTCAATGGGGTGGTTGGTGTTGGGTAGGCTGTCGCAGACTTCGAGCGACTGCAGACCGGAGCACGACGCCATTGTCCTCACCAGAACGTCGGCAACAGGAGGTGACCTAAAGTAGTGCTCGTTGCTAGTGAGCTCCAGTCTCCTCAGGCGCCCGAGGGACTCCTGCCTGTGCACTGTCAGGGCGTACTCCGCATCGTTGAAGGACTCCCGGTCAAATATGTGCAGTTCCAGAATGGCCACGGCGCACTGGGTCGTCGTCACCGCCAAAGTCGGATATCGCCCCGTGACGACCAGGGCGTCGAGGCAGGGCGCCAGGCGCAGCACCGCGTTCGCACAGGGAAGGTCGTCGGAGAGCGACCGGTCGCGCCAAACGTCCCAGTGGGAGACGAGGCCGCAGAGACGCCGACTTACGAGGCGGCAGGCGAAGAGGTCCTCCACCGACAGGAACTGCATCACCGCCACGATCACGTCATCCGGGAGCTGCTCCATGGTCACAAAGCAGGGCATGCTGGGGGAGCACGCGCACACAGCTACCTGAAAAAACAACAGTTGAACATTGAATATTAATAAAGGAAGTTTTCGTAAATAAAAGGTACATTTGCCACGCAACTAGACATTTCTAGTTTTCACTGCAACTTCTCACGACCAACTGCTCTTCGTAACGTACATATGATTCGAAGCATTTGTAATACAAACAGATCCTTTATTACGAAGACATCCATTTGCGTTACGAACCAAGCTTTACGTTTTACAAACCAGTGCTCTTCGTATATGAAGAAAAATCGTTTGTAATATGGCTGCTCCGGATCCTCTGTACGTTGCAAACCCAATTCTTCGTAATACAAACGCTCCTGTTGAAAAGGAACTAAGAGCGACAGTCTTCAAGATTGGGAGGGCTGTTGCAGTTACTTGGGCTAGGCTGCACGAAAAACTGAGAGTGAAGGTTCATTACACCCAAAAAAGTGGATACTTGATTTGAGTACGGTACTTGACAAGTTGTGGCCCAGGACTTGGTTTAAGAATTTCTTTAGATCAAATTTAGTAAAATATTCTCAAAACAAGTACCTGTCCTCAACTTGTCAAGCACCGGAACTCAAATCAAGAATCCACTTTTCTGGGTGTAGTCTAGTCACTGTGAAAAATATCGTCGTAAATTTACAAAAATTTTGTAAACTCGAATTATTTCTTATTAAGTTGTAAATTTACGACAGCACATTTTTTACTCGCCAAGTGATTTGAAGTCGATAAATACTGCATGTATTTTTACGATTACAAATTGTAATTTTACAACTTGCGTCAAGGAAAATTTTCCTGTAAACCTACCTACTTTTTTTCAGTGGTTCAGAGGCTATTTTGAAACCCTGTGATCTATTTTTTTTAAGTTAGTAAAAATGTTTACAATGCACTCTCAAATATGAGTAGCCCAAAATATTGTGTTCAGACCACATTGCTCACTGGGTGGTTGTGGTTTACGCAGCGCCACAAAGTTAGACGGGAGTCAAACCGAGTTCAACTAAAAATAAAACGTGCCTTTCCCTTTTCCAGTCGTTAAAATAATACCAATGGTAAAAATTGTCCTTTAAAAAAAAATATCAAAAACTTATTCCCCCAGTTACGGAGGTGGGTACACAAACACACATCCCAGCCTCGTCTCTTCTCTGAGCTCCGTTGAAACTTTTTACGAGGTGCCCAGTGTTAGTCCGTCGCAGGCTGACGCAGCAGGGTAGCCAGCCTCAGTGACACGACACGTTACTCAAGGTTAGAGCTTCGACATGCAAACACGCCGGGGAGGGATGCTGGGGTCCAGAGCGCAGGGCGCGCGCCAGGGCCCCTGCAAGCAAGGGCAGTCACCGGGCATTGTGAGGAAATGAGAGCACACATAGAGGCCAGGGGCAGCCCAGCGGAGATGGAAGCTGGGTGTCATGTTTGCCGTGGACAAGGAGACGGGGGTAGGGAGAGGGCGAAAGGAAATGGCAGGGGAGCGAGAGAGAGGCGGGAGGGGAGGGTCTGGAGTGAGGGAGGGGAGAGGAGCAGGGAGCGATGGATAATGTCACTGGGTGCTCGCAGTCAGTTTGACAAGCTTTCCCTCTTAGGCAGTATTAAATTCCCGAGGGGTACGACCTGGCCAGTGACGCAGTGTGACAGCGTGGCGGCGCGAGGCGGGGACGGGCGGCGGGGGCGAGAGCGGGGGTCACTCAGACACAACAGCGTAGCCAGGGGGGGTGTTTCCGAGGGTCAAAACCCTCCCGACTGCAGCCAGAAGGACAGACAGGGGCGCCCGCGCGGGACGGGTCGTTGTTGTTCGCCCGCCTCATCATCACGTGTCGTGGCCGTGGCCGGGAGATAAGGGGTGCAAATATCATGCAATCGTCAAAGAGTTCGGGACCGAGGGCTCTCGTGGTTTTTGGACCCCGTGGATATTAATACCATTAGGTACCTAGTATAGGTCTATAGATTACAGATACAAAAAGCATCAAAACGTTCATGTGGCGAAGGCAATACTTAATCTATTGAGGTTTGCATGATATTTCTGCCTCCCTATGATGTGCGCAACCCCTTTATCCTGGGTACTAAACTGCGAGACCTGCCGCACGCGGAGAACGGCTCTGCAGACGAACATAACGAATTTAATAGTTGCCTCATCGATTCGGCCTATGGTCCATATCAGCGTCCGGGAAGGGCGAATCCACTCGCGGTAAAGTGGAGTTCGACTGCGCACGGATTTAACGGCGGAGGCGCCCCGGAGAGGGGCACTAGGCATTTTTGCTGCTTCTCCTCGGGGAGGACAGTAACATTTTTTTATTATTTCGTACGAACGCACGTCGACGTCGTGGAGGGTGGTGGAGGGGTCGTCGTGTCGCCTTATATAGATAGAGAGGATAAGCCCTCCCTGCGAATGCACACCACTCTTTCAGGCGGGATCATTACCGCGAGAGGCCAGCAGCAGCAGCGCCGCACTAATCCACGAGGGCCGGCCTCGGTAATCTCACTTCAGCTCCTCGCAGATTGAGAATAACGATTAGATAAGGGCGGCCCGTGTTTGCATTCATGGGAGGTGCAGTTATGTCCCACTTTTATCTCTCTTTCCCCAGCGGCGCTCAACAGACTCCATTAGCATGCTATCGGGGACTATTTCCAAGTGAACCGGTCGGTGCGGGAACAAGGGGGTGCTGAAAAGCAGTAGGAGGGGGGAGGGGCGAAAAAAAAATAGGGGGCGACAAGAAACAGGAAACGTTTTAATTCTTTCCGAATCAGAAGAGGCGTCGTCAAATGGTGTTCCAATGCGGCAGACAGTCTTTACCACTATCTCGACACTAAGCGAAGAGAAGAAGGCTTTTGTTTCAGAGATTTGGGAGCTAAGAGGACAAGATAGTGGCACCACCAAATAAACGTAAAGCTTCGAGAAAAATGTATAGCGCGGGTTTGAAGCCAGCTATTATCGGAATAAAAAAATTTCCACCAAAACGAAGTGGTCGCACACATATTTTCCTCCGGCGCCAGCATAGAGTACTGCGAGTGCGGTGGCGCCTGATCGGATTCGCCCGGACTTGTTGGGGATCACGCCGCCGCCTCGCCCTCCGGCGCATATCAATTGCGCGGGGAGTACAAGAGAAACAGAAATGCAGAGTCACCGACGGCACTTCCTTCGAATCTGCCTTCCGCGTCCGCCTCGCCGCGCCACCCGCGCAGCGCCGCCGCCGCAGCATAGCAGCCCCGAGGAGTTTTGCTGCATACACTTCTGCGGCATCCCGCGCCAAAAAAAAAAAAAGGTCCCAGCAAAACTTCCTTTTGCGAAAAAATGTTCGCCACGCCCGGAAAGACGCGGATAGGCACTGTTTTGTAGCGCGGGGCGAGCAGCAGCAGCAGCGGGTTTTGTACACAATAACGACTCGCTGCACGCATGATGGACGGTAAAGCGTCGACGAGGATGGCGTAAAAGGTTCATTGTGGCAAGTCATGGGGAATATTGCCCGGGCCAGGGTGCGCGCTCTGCTCCGCTCTGCTCCGCCCTGCTCGCCATGAAGCGAGACACCGGCAGCGGCGCAGTTTATGCGTTCACCTGGTTTTACACCTCTGTGGACGATAAATCTTTAATCGAGCCGCGCGCGCCCAAAACAATAGAGGGGAAGGAAAGTGCAGGTGGCAGCGCTCTTTCTTTTTCTCTCTCTTTCCGCGTCTCACTCGCAGTCTTCCTCTTCTTTTTTTGGTTCGTCCACACTGAAATGTGTGCGGTACTTAACGCAAATCCGTTTCCGCGTGTTTCGCTCGGCCTAATTCGCCAGAACAAGTGGCAAAATCCGCGCGGCGCGCGGGGGTCGGGGTAAAAGGAAGGAGCAGGAACAGGAGGAAGCAGGGCGGGGAGGCGAAAAAAAAAGCCCGCCAGAGAAAAGGAGCAAGGAGCTAAATCCCGGGGCAGGGGCGGGCAAGACTCTGGCAGCTGAACAGATAGTGGGGGCGTTACCTAAGTGCCGGCGATGATTCTCGTCCTGGACCTAATCTGCGCCAACATGCCCGGGGCCAGGCCTACGAGGACAGAGATAGAGGACTGTCAGGTTCAGCACGGGGGAGAGAGAGAGCGCGCGAGAGCGGAGAGCGAGAGAGAGAGAGAGAGAGAGAGAGGGCAGCAGAGACGGGGAGAAAGGGAAGCACATAAGGGAAGGCTGTTGCCAAAAGGTACCTGCTGCTGCTGTTGCTGCTACGCGTGAGGGTGGCGGCAAAGCGGGAAGGGTGAGGGGGCGGGGGAGGCAGAAAAGGGGCAAATTAAGGGGTTGGTCGGTGAGTTTCCCGGAACAAATCAGAAAGTGGCCGCCATTAGGCAGTCGGGGCACGCGCGCGTCGGTAGCGGCGGGGCCGCCCCGGGGCCGGCACAACAGCTACCGGCAGCTGCGTCCACATCCTCGGCAGCGTTGCATATCATCGGGGAGGGCTCATCGCCGGAGTAATTGCCTCCAAGTTTGGAGGCGGGGCGGGGCGGGGCGGGTGCGGCGGCGGAGGGTCCGCGACGAAGACTCATTGGCGGTGGCTGGCTGGCTGGCGGGACTCGGCGCGTTTTATCGGCGAGACACGGCGGGCGAACATTTTGTCCATGACTTCTCGATCTCGGGGAGAAGAGCAACAACGCGGAGGTAGAGCAAGGTGAACATGTTTGTAGTTGCTACCGCGCGCTGCTTCAGTGTCTTACCTTCTCGTAAACTTTCTGTAAACAAAACAAAAAATGTTTGCGTTAGGTCACATCATTTTTGTAACAAGTTCGAATATGACAGACGTCGTTCATTTACAAAAAGAAGTATGGTTGATGCTGGACAACGCGCCACAGTTGATAAAAAAAATTAACAATTTTAAGATATTTTGTTACTTTTCTTTGATTTGAATTTTGTAATTTTTCGATAAGAGTTTGTTGCTTTTCGTGACATTCATCGTTGGTAAATTTAAAATCACACAACCATATGAACACGCATCGAAGGAATGACGCATAAAAGTTATATTAACAGTGTTGCTTGTCGCGTGGCCGCTCCGCGCTACGTTAGGACCGTGCCTAATTGAGAGGCGGGGGCGTCAGGGGCAGGTGAGACTCGGCCGCCACGGCGCATTACCATAACGCCAACAAATGATAAAGGGAAAGGTCTCAATAGCAAACAAAAGGTGAGGCAAGGCGACTCCCTAATGCATATTGCCGGAGGAGCAGGGAAGGGGGACTGAGACGCCGCCCCCAGAGCCTTCTCAGACCCGGCCCGCCTTGCGCCGCGACCTACTCGCCCTCTCTTTTGCATCTTTCCAGGCAACGGAAGTTATTATTTCCTCGTCGCCTGATCCGGCTCCGCGCCGCTCCTCCTCGGCGGCCTTGCCAGAGGCGCGCGGGACTGTGGGCTGCCTTTCCCTCCCCTAACCCCGCCGCGCGGCCCGGCCTCAAGAAAGTCATTTCCGTTGATGTGTCTTGCTCGGAACACCTTGCCATTGTCACCGAGGAAATGAGGGCTGTAATGGCTGGGCCGCGGGGGAGCCGCCGAGCCGCGCCTCTCCCCGTGTCAGATGCTTATTGTTAGGCACGATCATGGTACTCGACTTCCCTATGTACAAAAGTACCCCATTCGCGCCTCATCGGGCATGATACCGCATGATACGGGCACTGTCTCGCACAAAAAAAATATAAAACAGTGCTAGTTTTTTTCTTCTTGCAACAGTAACGTTATCTTACTGTTAAAATTTCCAACGAAAAATCTTGACGAAAATCAAAGTGTAAATTGAAAGGGTCGAGTCCTTCGGTTATCTCTGCTGGTTTCTCTTCAACGATAGCTTTTCGTTTTTCAGCAGGGTGGAAGACGGTCTACGAAGAGCAAGTCCAAAGAGGTCGGCCCGGCGGCGGGAGCGCCTCAGGTAAAAGTAAAGGGAACGTCGCAACGACAATTCAATGGCAATAGCCGACCGGTCGCCCTTCAAAACTTTGGCGCTCAAGCGGCCGCAGTGACAAACGGCAAGTTTCTGCTATCATCGTGGGCTGGAGTCGTGGTGGGCGTGGAAGAGGGAGGGCTGGGTAAGCTTTGGCGTCCGATGACAGGTCCTTTGCTGGTCATTCGAGACAACTCTCTTCTACCCTTGCAGCCCCCCCCCCCTCTCTCTCTCTCTCTCTCTCGTTGACCGTCCATCTATTTCTCTGTCATTCCCCGCCCTTCTCTGCCGCGTCCCTTCAAACCATCTCCACCTTTCGGAAATTGGATAGGGTTTCCGCAGTTGACTTTTATCAACGTTTTTTTTCTTCTCTTATTTCGTGCCACCCCCTTTACCACCGCGCTCCCCGTTAGTGTTATTGCCCCCTTTATTGGACCCATGTCGTATACTTCTATCGTCGTTCGTTTTCGCTAAAAGCTCGCTGACGATCCGGCGGCGGTGTAGGACGGTTGCAGGGCTGCTACAAATTAGAAAGAGCCGGGCAACTGAAAGTACAGAGGTAGAAAATGCTCAGTGGACTCATAGCATCGCATAGCTATTTCTGTATGATATATGAGTGACAGCGGTCTCAAGAAAATTTGTGTAAGCTGACATACCTTTAAGTGCACTGATATCATTTTGGGCAAGCGTATTTGCACATTCCAGCTTAATTAAAAATTAAATCAGTTCAGAGACTACGAAATTTGCTACAGACAACATATTAATTGTACTGTCATTTCGAGTGAGGGGGTTTGGGGCTGTGGGGCTCGTTTGCTCCTAATTGATTGAGTACCGTCACACACACACACACACACTTTCAGCAGCTGCAGAGAGTCGCACAGTTCTGCTTCCCTGCTCAACTCCGCGTCACTCCCTCCCCCAGATAAGAAATAACGCAATAATCTGTCGCGACTCGTTACCATTCCGGTCGCACGAGACGAGCCGCGCCGCCGCCCGCGGGACCCAGAGGCACACCTCGCAAAGGGGAAAAGGAGAGAGAGGGAAGGGGGCAGAACTTGTTTCAATTAGGGGCCGTCTTCATGCGTGTGCGCTGCAGGAGGGCCCTTCAGAGGGACCCTAAAGCGGGCGGGGCGTGTCGCTGCAGCGGCGCGCGGCCCAAGGTAAGTTGAGCAAAGCGGGGCAAAGCGGGGCAAACCTAACCTAGTGAAATTAGCCCTGTAGCGGAACGGCCTGAGCAGAGAGAGAGAGAGAGGGGGGTCTCGACGACGACGCCCGGTCTTCTTTCCTCCAAAATAATAGACTTAGCAGGTAGGCACCAGCCGGGCACCAGCCATAGGAATGCGTTGCGCCCCGGCGTCGTCGTTGTCGTCCTCCTCGCGGGGCGCTTGCCGGTCGCGCCATCCGTCCCTCGCATTGACTTTTAATGAGACGGTAGTAGTACCCCCTCCGTCCACTCGTCGTCGCCGTGCTGCTCGGCGCGCCCGCTGCAAGGAGGCGAACGCCCTCCTGGACTGAGCTTCCGTCTGGGGTCGTAATGGTCAATGGTCATTCGCTCCGAGCCGTTGAAGCGTGGCGATGGCACGACGCCCCACTCCTCCTCTCCCCACTTCATATCATCCTTTTCTAGTAGCTTTTCATTGTCCCGGGGCCAGTCACTTTTTCGTCCGCACCTCCGTGTTGGCGACTCTTACATTCCTGTCGCACCAGCACGATCGTAAAAAAAAACTTATAAGGAGGTTCAGTTAAGTCAACAAAAACACACACTAAATAAAATTCGCAGCATTACTCCATAATTAAGTTCCTATGCAAGTTATGTATTTTCATTTACCTTATGTTTTCTTAACATCGAACAAATTTCCGAGGTTCGTCATTTAAAGTTTCTAATTATGGCCAATGACTAATGAAACACCGTACTTCAAACGGCTAAATAAACGAAAGATGTTACATAGTTTCGTTTCTCAGATGTACAATCCGCCTCCAGTCACTTTCAATCCCCCTTTTTTCCCTCCACGACTGCTGGCCAGCTTCTCTGTGCGAGAATTAAGACCTCCTTCCCGGCAGCAGTGGCGGCGGCTGCAGAAGTCGTAGTGACGATTTGGCTCTCGCCGCATCATTGACTCGGATAATGAATCACTTTGTAGGAATGGCGCTGCTGTGAGGTCGTGAAAACGCCGACTTCCTCTCGACACGACGCCGCCATCGTTCATTCTCTCTCTCTCTCTCTCTCTCTCTCTCTCTCTCTCTCTCCACAGGCTGATGGCGCGCCTAAGACAAGGATGGGAGCACGACGCCACCGCACTACTTCGAACGCACGCAGGAAAGACGTCGAAAGGGCCGCGGCGGCGGGGCGGG
>NW_026267202.1:109523-110903 GCF_000697945.3 Frankliniella occidentalis
GGGGCGGGGCGGGGCCGCCACTATTTGGGCCCTCGACGCATTACACGATTGGCCCCTAAATCTCGGCCGGCGGAAAGGCGGCGGCCACCGCCTGCGGGACGCGTTCGGGAAGCGCCCGCTGTTCGGAACGGTTTGCTGCCGATCGTTTGCACATCCGCTGCCGATACCACGCAAAAATGTTCGCAAAGCCTCCCCTGCTTACACGCTGCCTCGTAGGCTCCGGGAAATTTTATACTGCTCAGGGGTGGCACTTCGACCGGCTTTTTGTTGACGTACAGCCGTTATCTTGAAGTTTACTGACATCATTGAAGTTTACCACAACCGAGCTTAACTTTTAGGTTAATCCGAAGTTAAAGAATCGAAATTTAGATCTTCTTCCTCAAAGCCGCTAGATCTTCAAATTTGGTCACACAAAGGCAAGGTGTACAAAAATATTTTCAAATTCTTTGCAGTTCTAGTATTTTGCGGCATCTTCTCATTTCTAGGGATTCACAGGCCGCGCGCATCGGAGACAAGGCATAACCACGACTGCTTCCGAAATCGCAAGGAAGGGGGGCACAGATGTCCCAAAGTGCTGACCGCAGGCTTGTTCGCGGCATACCCCGTTTAAAAATGATCAGCCCCCGGAACAGCCCGGACGGGCGGGCACTTTTCGGGTTAGTCCGAAGTACCTAGCGGGCAGCCCTGAAACACACCCCAGAAGTGACAAAAACCGAAAGTTTCTGGGTATGCCCGGAGGCACCTTCGGACTGTTTTCGGGGATGCCCGAGCCTACCCAACGGTCACGAAAAAAGGGAAACAAGCGGTATTCGATCCCTTACCCTACGGGTTTCTGTTCTTTTGACTGACGCTCTTTCCAACTGAGCTACGGTGACGGCTGAGAGGAGATGCCTCAGGAAGGGTCCTTCAACTAGATGCGCAGTCTTTACAGAAATGATGCCTTTCACAGCGAACCGATTGGCGCATCGCGACGCGGTTTTCGGGAAATGCCTTCGCTTATGTACTGGGCTCTGTTAAGGATATGCCGAACGACCTTCAACATAAAAAAATGACGTGTTCTGAACGATTAAATGAAGTCGTTGGACTTTGTTCAATACCGCTGTGCATGCAAAAATCTTGCGTTCTTATGTACAGTGTTTTGCAAAATAATCCAAGATTTCGTACATGAATTTATACGAAATTTTATAAGTCAGATTGAACTCCCGTGCGCCATGTACAAAATAGTGCAAATAATTCGTTTGTTTGTTAAAAGATAGAGAATGCCTCTGATATTTTGCTATTATAACTTTAAAGTATATAAGTTTTATCAATCTTGACGTGAAATGTTCCTGTCCATATTATGTTCAGACAACCAGCGACCTGTCCGCGACGGTCTTAAGC
>NW_026267202.1:110953-115184 GCF_000697945.3 Frankliniella occidentalis
GGGGGGGGGTCAACCAGGGGACATGGTTCCGCAAGATTTAGTCTAGAGTCGGTGCCGGTCCAACATCAGAAAGGTAGGTTTGGGGTGGGGTGCCTGTGCCATAGGCCCCCGGTTACGCCCGGGTGAGACCGCAGTGCTGCCGCCTGAAGGATTCACCAAGTGCGCGCGATCACCACATAGGTAGTAGTGCTGGTGGGCGCCAGTCCAGGGACCGCAACAGCCCGGGTGCCAGAACCACAACGGACAATGCATAGAGCGGCAAATTAAAAAGAAGAATTCACGGATGCAATTTTGTACCTTTATCAATAATAAATACCCGACTGCAATGCCGTTTATTCGTTTTGTCAAAGAAACGAGCAGGGGCGAGCTACGTGCCTGTCGTCGGAGATTTCCATAATTTTTCACTAAAGGGGGGTTTCGTCGCAAGGCGGACCGCTTTATTCCTCCTCCTCCTCCTCCTCCTCCTCCTCCTCCTCCTCCTCAACTCCGGTGCGCGAAATAATAAGCACAAAAGGGGTGCGCAGGAAACAGTTTTGTCGCAGGGCAACACGGGCGCGGCACGCCGAAATTTATGTTCCGCCCTTTGGGTGAAAATGATTCGTGCTCCTTCTTCCTCCTCCACGCCCCCTTCTCCTCGGACCGGCTGACGCAGAGCCGAGCGAGTGATTCTTGCAGCCCGTGTCACGGCGCTGGCTGTACGTGCCCTTCACTACGCGACGCGCCACGCACGGCGCGGCGCTCTCTGCTCCAGCCGACGGCGAGAGCCATTCGCCCTGTCACACCAATCCATTTGTCTGAATCAGAGGGCGGTGGTGTAGTACAGTCCAGTCCATCCGGTAAGAGTCCAGCAGCCGCGGCAGCAGGGGTATTAGAGTCATATGCAGCGGCCGCAGAAGAGAAAAGCCGCACACAGCAGCCGCGCTATATCGCGCTGAAAAATAAATGAGGGGGATAAACTGCTTGACTCCACTCGTGGCGAGCGCGCTGCAAAAGCTCGCTCCTACTCCCTCTCGATATTAGGGACTTCTGTTTCTCTATTTGCCATCCATCACCAAACCACAACCCGCCGCACCTTCCCTTATCCCCGCTCACACAAATCCCTGCCCCCTCCCCCCCCCCACTTCTCCTTTGTCAATCCCCTCCTCGAGCCGCCCTATCCCGTGATCCACTGCCTCAACCGCACTACTGGAAAGTTAAAAGTTGGACCACCGCAGCACAGTTAAGAAAGCTGCCACCTTTTTCGAATCGTGTTCGATTGATTCAGGCGCACCTTACAAATAACGCGTCTAGAGCCATATTATTCCCGAAGGTGAACTTCAAACTTCACTTTTGTATTTCTCTTTTTTAGTAAAATAAAATACAACCTCACAGGCGTGTAGCGAGAGAGGGACACCGAGGCGAAGACTGAGGAGGGAGGGAGAGAGAAAGAGATGCGCGCGGGCCCGGCTGCCACACCGGGCCCCCGGGCCGCCTTGCGCGATAGGCAGACCCACCAGGCACGCCTGCGTAGCGGCACAGTATCACCCCGGAGAGAACCAACGAAGGGTGCCGCGCGAGTAAGACAGTGAACTTCTTTTACCACCATTTCCACTCGCGGAAGTTATGTCCGCACTTCTGAGGCCCTTTTCCTGGTTAAAACATGTTGCTACGCATGGAATTCCATGCGTTAACGCCTATCGCGCCTATAGCGCGAAAGCACTAGGAAAGGGCTACCGTCCGGACAAAACTCAATACGAAAATCGTGTAATTTGCGCGGAACGAGCCGGGAGGGGTGATGGCGGCGGCGGTAGGCTATCATTTTGCGAATCACTTTTCCCCCCACGGATTGAACGCATCGAATGTCCCCGCGGAGCCCCCATTTGTGGCGCTGACGGGATAAAAGGGCGGAGGGCGCGCGTCATGCGATATCGGCCTACATGAAATTACCGCTCGCATTACAGTGTGTGTGTGAGAGAGAGTGAGAGAGAGAGAGAGAGAAAGATTAGAGAGACAGTGAGTATGCATGTGCGGAGATTAAAAGGGCAGCATTAGGGGCGTTCACGGAAAACAACGCCTACCGCGCGGACCAAAACATTTTCCTTTTCACGTGAGATAATTTTTTTTTAGCAGCGAATCGAAATGAATACGCAACAGGTATAGGTGGCGATATCGAGGCGATATCTTTTGGCGAAACGCCGATAAACAACAAGTCGTTGTGCAAGTGCCCACCATGCACGTTCACGTGTGTGTTTTTTTATTTTTACCATATTGTAATGAGCATCACTTTTCATTTTCATGGTGCAATGAAACGCCTACGCATCCCAAACCCCCCACCCCCCATTTTCACGCTAGGCGTCGCATAAAACGCGTGCGCTGGGCAGCGGCCTCGCCCCGCCCCGCCCCACCGCGCGCGGAGATCGCCCGGGTCCGATTAAACACGAAATAAATGCTGCTGGCACTGGCCATACAGCGTGTCATATAATGGGGCGGGTTGCCTATCCGCGCGGGGTTTTAGGGGGGGGGGGGATAGGCTGGAGGCGAAAGGGGGAGAGGGGGCCGGGGAAGGGATAGCGTTCACTGCCATCCCTCCATTCCGCACCCTGTTTCCTATACACCCCCGCTCTCTCTCTACACTCCGCGCCAGTGCACACCCCTCAGGAAAAAAGGGGGAGGGGGTGGGGGCTGGTCTTTGCGATGCTTCACAGTCTCTGAGACTCGCTGCAAGCCTTAACACCCCTGCTGCGGGAGGGTGGGTGGGTGCTGTGTCTTTCGCTTAATATTGCAGGACGTACACACACACACACACACACGCACACACAACTCCTCCCTCCATAAGGCACATAAGAACAAAAGACATACCACGTGCACACGCACCGCAACCGCCCCACGAGACCGGCCACGACACACCTTCAAATACACGCACAAGCGCGCCCACACGAAGACACACACACACACACACTCGCGCATGCTGCTTTGAACTGCTGGTAGAAATCGCTTCATCACCCGAATATGAATACGCTGCAACGCCGCCGTGCCGGAGGGCGAAAGCGACGCGGTCAGCAGGGTGGGTGGGATTGACGACTGGAGTACCGATGAGCGCCGCTCTCGGCTGCGCGGGGTAACATTGAGTGTCCCTCTGACCTGCCACTCCAGCAGGTGTCCGCTCTGAAGGTCGCTGCCCTTTGGCGGGGGAAGGGCGGTGACCGCCAGCGTACTCTCCTGGTCTAAAGGGCGGCGAGGAGAAAGAAAGCATGCAGAGATAGGGGAAAGCAGAGAGAAAGGGGAATGAGAAAGAGTAAGAAGGGGGTGATATTTGGTATGCAACATAAGCAGGCAATGAGGCCGGAGAGCGCGGGAGGTCAGTTCCGCAAGCGGACGCGTGCGATCTGGGCAATTATTACTGTGGGCAAGTCGCCAGACTCGTGTATGGGCCCCCAGAGGCAGCCACGGCCAGCCCCTAGCCACTCTCTCTCTCTCTCTCTCTCTCTCTCTCTCTCCCCCACATCAACTTTGTCTCTCTGCCAAAGGGGATGAAGGAAAGGGTAGGAAAGGGAGGAAGGACGGAGGGGCGGTGGACGACGAATTTCCCCATTAACGCCATCTGCATGGGACGGTTTCAAACAATAAGGAGCACATGGGACGCTCCATGATGAACTGTATGGGCAGTTATTGTAGGGAGGCGCGGGTGGTCTGCCAAAACAAACGCGATATAGGCGGCAAAACAATATGTGACTTCAAGTTAATTTCAAGATTGCAAAGATTTACTGTCCTGACGTCACCGCAAAGCACGGGAAAAAATAATTGGTCTTGCGACCTTAAAAATATTTGTTTATATCGAGAGGTGGCTTGGGTGATTAGTCGTCAGCCGACGGTGCGTAGCTACAACGAAGTTGCCTCAAATCCAGGAGTCAATACGTTATCCGATCGTTCTGAGGAGAAATGCCAACAAGAAGGAAAGCTCACGGGTTGAGCTACTTTACTTTTTTACTGTATAATGACTTAACCGTTTTTTACCATGTTTGTTTGCAGCTATGCATGAGTAGGTGAAAAGTCGGGCGCCCCGACGGCATGCGCTGCAGCGCCAGGCAGGAGCTTCATTTGTAGTTGGAAAATACTCCAAACACGAAGTCAGAACTTTCTCAGCCACCTTCCATCCTGCTGCTCGCTGCTTGTCCTGACCCGGTGCTCTCTTGCCCTCTCTGCCACCCCCAAACAACTCCGCCTGCTCTGTCTCTGTGCGCCCTTCCCCCCC
>NW_026267202.1:122860-126801 GCF_000697945.3 Frankliniella occidentalis
GGGGGGAGGGGGGGGGCAGAGAGGAGGAAGGGGAAGGGTCGGTCCCGCGAACACCGTTTAGGGTTCGCTCGCTCACACGTACGAGAGAACGTACTCGATACGTATCGCGCTGGTCGTGCCCGCGCAATTCCATTGCGGGATTACCGAAAGAAATCCATCATATCTCTCTCTCTCTCTCTCTCTCTCTCTCGCTTTGTGGCGCGCGATCGCCCCTTTTTTTGCTCGCGAGCGCCACAATGCGCGTCAGAGTTCATTGAGTGGGGAATAATGCCGTGGTGCGGGGCGGGGTTGCCAGCCTCACATTGTATTGGCACGACCTCGCAGCGCGCGCGCGCAATTTTGTCCTGATTTGTCCGACTGCAAATAATCCAGGCGTGCGCTGCATGCAGGCGGCGCAGGTACGACGGCGCACACAGGCAGCAGGGAGTACTAGGCCCGCCTCGAGGCCCGCGCTAGGCGGCACGATCCACTGCGATACAACCACTCCGGCGAACGGAAGCCGGGAGAGTGGGAGAGAGAGTGGGAGAGAGAGAGGAAGCGAGAGAGGGAGGGACAGAGAGAGGAAGCGAGAGAGGGAGGGAGAGAGAGAGAGTGGTTGCTGCTGAAGGGTGCCGAGGTGAAGGGCGGAGAGGGCGATTTCTGGAGAGGGAGGCGAGGATAACGGTGATGCCCGGAGCCGAGAACGCCAAGAACGCTAGAGATGATGAGAAAGGAGTGTACTTACACAAAGGGGTAGGTATGCTTCTGTGGAGCCCAACCGACATGATATTTAGTAAATGGTTATGCATTCTTGTAAATACCTCCGTTACCTGGAGAGAAATGTTTAATGAGGAAGTGAAGGCGCAGCAGCGTCTAGAACAACCACGTAACAACACATTTCAACAACTGGACCTATCAGCGCGAATTCATCTACACTGGAAAAACAACGGTCTTAAGTCACACCTAAGCAATAGTGCTTTAAGAAAAAGGTCTAGTGCTCTTATCAATACACGTACTAAAGAGTCGTAAAGGGCCAATCGTTGGGTGAAATCAGCAGTTTTACGGCCTTCACAAACCAACACCTTTGGACTAAACACCTTTAGTTTTTCCAGTGTATACCTGTTGGCCGTACAGGCGTAGCGTAGGGCGATAGATTCTCCAGCGGCGGCAGGCAGGGCATCGCTCCAGTGGGGCTCGGGCAGCATGCCCATCGCGAGCAGCACCCTGGAGCTGGAGCTAGAGCCGGGGAGGGAGCGACCGCTGGAGGGAGCTGTCCTGTTGCACAAGTACATGTTCCCCTCGGCATCATGGCACATCATAGCCACGCGGGTAAGGGGGGACGATGAGGGAGGGTGAGGGAGAGAGAGGCGGGGGGAGGGTAGTAGGGCCCACCACTTTACCGGAGAAGGGCCCTCGCGAGCATTCTCCAGCGGCGCGCGGAGACTCGGGTTGCCTGGCTGCAGGAAGAGGGGGTGTGTGGCAGCGTGTGAGTGTGCGTTTGGGGAGGGAGGGGTGCAAGAGGGAGTAAGAGGAGGGAAGGGGAGGCGGCGCACAACGTACCCGTCGCACACCTCCCATTTTTCGCCGCATTCAGAAGCTCCCACCGCTAGAGGTCGTGACAACTTATCTTGACCGAAGAGGCCTCCGAGCTCGCACCCGGAGAACAAAAGAAATACAGGCCGCTCAGGAATCGCACCGACCCTACCCGGGGCCAATAAAAGGCCGCCCCCGAGACCGGCCCGGGCCACATGGGCTGCAGCTCGGCTCGGGTAGGGCTGCACTTCTGGCGTGGACTGAAATCTTTCGGTCAAGATAAGTTGTCAGGACCTCTATAACAGTTTTCTTGAGCAACTTTTGCGCGCTGCGCATTGTTTCGCCGAGTGCGGGGCGGCGGTGGGCTGCTCCTTCCTTGCTGGTGCACTGCGACTGCAGCGAGGGGGTGGGGGGAGGGCAACACAGAAAGAGCAAAAGAATACGCCGTCATTTTGGAGATTGGGGGTGAAGGAAGGGGCAACGCCGTGCGATCGCGCGCGAATAGTATCCACCCCCTACCACCCCCAGGGCGACATAGAGCGGTGCAAAGGTGGGAAAAGGCCTGACATCACGTGCAGACGACATGATCACGATCGCATTCAACTGAGCTGGACAAAGACACTTTCGTCGGGTTAAAACCCGTCAAGCTGGCAGGTGGATTAAAATCACGGCAAAGTGCTACAGTCTGCATAACTGCTCCGGGCTGGCGAGGAAAGGAGAAGTGGTTTTCGTTATCCCTTACCCTTACCTTGGCGAAGCAGGCGTTGATTATTTCATATCAACAAACATTGGCTGGTACCCAAGGTGGGTTGGTTGGTAGCTAGTGGCAGTAGAGCGGCAAGCTGTATTTGCGCAAGAGCTCTCTCTCTCTCTCTCTCTCTCTCTCTGCTGTGCAACTTTAAGAGCGCGCTTTTATGTCTAACGCCCGGTAACGCTACGCTGGTGCGGCAGCGGCACCCATCAAAAATGCGGACATAAAGATGACAGCGAGGTTTATGGTCGGTTTTCCCGAGGAGGAAAATTACGCAGGAAAATTGGCAGGCAAACGAGGTTTGTAATTTGAAGACACCCTCATCCTAGAGGGTAGCACCACAGAGACTTTTCCCGAGAGAACCTCGCTGGGCCTCATAGACTTCACAGGATCGGACGAATAGTCACAGGGTCTCGCGCGACCTTCCAGATTTTCACAGGGAATCGGTGCACTGTAAACTCTCGGTTGCCCTTGCTTTGGGTTGAGTGTTTAAAATGGGCTAGCCAATCCCAACGAGAAATGAAAGAGGGCAGGGACCTCACTGGTTAAGATCTGCCGATAACCCTGCAATATGAATCGAACAGAGGAAAAAAAGGTTAGCCTTTGGAATAAGATTTAAGATTTTCCTCTATATTGATCGAAATATAACATCAGCTTGTTTCAAGAGTAAATTTTGATCCTGGGTCAGCATGATTTTGAAACAAGAAACCATTCATCTGGGTGATGAGGGTTCCTGGCTGGCGAGATTTGCGGGTGAGGGTTTCGCTTGAGCTCGCAAAAGTTTTGCACCAAGGACGTGCGGGCCACGGGCC
The DNA here is from genome assembly GCF_000697945.3 of Frankliniella occidentalis. NCBI lineage: Eukaryota > Metazoa > Arthropoda > Insecta > Thysanoptera > Thripidae > Frankliniella > Frankliniella occidentalis. The sequence continues at coordinate 125,936 of NW_026267202.1, forward strand.
ACGCCTAGTTATGCCACGCAGCAGGTCCTCGTGAGTGTCGGGCCTACTGCAACTAATGAGAGGTCAACGCCCCAACAGCCTCGCAAACCGCAGCAGTAATAACACGCTGCCAACTTTTTGATGCCGCGCGCGGAGGGTGGTGGGCCGTGGCGGTGGGGAGGTGAAGGGAAGAGGGGGGGGGGGGCAGTGAATTGCCTCGCGTGGTGGTGGTGCCGGACCATTGGAGGGTGGAAGATGAGTTCCCCTCTCTCTCTTAGCAGGTGGGGCGGGACGGATGTTAGGGGAGAGAGGAAAAGGAGAGAGGGGAGGGCAGGGGGGGAGCAGTATGGACCCCATGGGGCAGTCCAAAACCGCGCGCGAGGAAGTTGTGCGGAATGTTAGAAAAGAAAAGTGCGAGATGGGAAAACGGGAAAAAATACACTTAAATTTCTTTGAAAATAATGGATTTGATAGGTTTTAATAAGGCTCGTGAACTGTTTGCATGTTTACATTTGCACATTAAGAGATGTCACTTAAAACAAGAGCAAAGCTTAAACACATTGCAGCGCAACAACACGGTAGGATTTTCAGCACAGTATTTGGACAGCTGTCGCAAGCCATACCGAGTACCGAGTACATTGACTAAAAATGGACTACATCCTACAGACTTGCAGCAGTCCTCTTCCTCTTCGCGGAGGCCAGCCACATCACAAGGTGGGCACATTTTTTTTTCTTCTCTCCCCCTTGACTCTATCGAGCCGGGTAAGTTATACGAGTTTGTTCGACATGGGGGCGACGCGGTGGTGGTGGTGGTGGTGGTGGCCGGCCGCCAGCCTGCGGATTGAATTGTATTTCAGACTGTCCTGGCGAGTAGAGAGAGAGGGGGG
>NW_026267202.1:126851-131749 GCF_000697945.3 Frankliniella occidentalis
CCCCCCCATGGGCCGTGCCCTATAAGCACTAAACTTGTCCGTACGTGAGCTCTATGTTCTGCCCCTGCAGCGCAAACCGTCGAAAGTTAGCAAGGCGTACGTTAAACTCGAGGCGTGTTGGTTATTCATTGAGTTGTGGCTGAAAGAGGATCCGGCGCGACCCAGACCAGACACACCCACCAAGAGAAACCGCGCCACCGGGGAATATCCGAAAGCTAAGAGAATTGATAGGCCCAGAAAACTACCGTTTTTGATTTTTCCACAGACCTAAATTTGTAATAATGTCTTCCACTTTTAACTCAAAATACATGGTACAAATTAAAAATGATTCTTAACACTCTTAACACAAGAAAATGTTCTCAAAAAACTTACGCCCAATGAGAACCAAGAACATAGTTTTCTTGGTGTTCTGAGTGCAGTCAGAGATAAGGCTTTCCGGCATATTTCTTTTTAGAGAAAAAGTTTTTATACATATTTCTGAACAAGTTATAGCCACTTTTTAGCAGGTGTGTGAGCCCATATCGCCCACCAACGTCATGTCCGTTATGTAATTTAAAGATCGTGAAGTCGGTTTATCTCAGCGTGTTCCGGCACCTCGCCTGCTGCTGGCGCCCAAATTTGTTTGAGCACTGCGCACATGTCGCGCGCGCTGAAAATAAAACGAAAAGGTGAAAAAAGGGAAAAGAAAGAAAGAAGGCGCGAGGGAAAAAAAATCACGAACGTGTATGTGTGTGTGCGCGCGCGCGCGACGCACGGTGAGCGAGGTGTGAAAACCTGCGAGGAACACGCCGCGTCGTCGAGTGTTTGTGCTCTCCAGGAGATGCGCCCCTGAAAGCGAGGCGATAGCGCAGCAAGCGCAGCGCAACGTAGCTAGCCATGGCAGCCAACCCTTCCACTTCACGTCCCCTTCCCTTTCGCCCCCTTTCCCCGTCTCGCCCTCTCACTTCAGCCGCTTCACTTACCAGCCTTGTGCCCCTCTAGGCACAGCTCTCTCTTTCTCACACACACACATACACACACACTCACTCTCCTGCAGTTCGCCATCGGCCACCACCAGGGCGCAGCGCGCCGTCGGCTTCCGATCGACGCTGCCCCGCCAGGACACTACACGGAAAATTACAATTCCAAAAAAATGAAAAGCCTTGTATAAGAATCATTACAGCCCCCTGAACAAAAGTTCAGTCCATGCACTCAACTGATCCAGCCCATCTCCACCTCATTGCCTTATTGTCCTCCCCCATTCTTGCCCCTCTGACCCTTCACCTCCCCTCGGGTCCCTGCTCGCCGCCTGCACCTCGGCAGGCCACTTCATCTCCCTTGACCGCCGCTGTTGCTGCGCCCCGCTCCCTGGCCCCTGGCCCGCGAGCCCTCCTCCCTGCGCCCTCCTGGCCATTATAACCCATTGCCTCTTCGCATTCAAATGGCTCATAAATTCGGGATGAATTCGCGGGCCTATAATATCGGAGCGCGCGTCGCACTAACACGCGAGCACGTACGCAAACACACACACACACACACACACACACACACACACACACACACACACAGTACGTGTTTTCATACATACAGAGCGATAAGCAGAGGTAGCAGCACAAGGATGCATCTTTAATCCAAATTCGTAAGGTATTGCCAATCTGTTCATAAAGACACTGGGACGGACACGAATTGCCATTCGCAATGTTATCACACTTACGAAGTACACTGAATAGCATACTGTTGGATTTTCAGTGTATAATCCCCTTTTTGCGAAATATCTTTAAATTTGACACATCCGTTTTCCGATATCTCATGTTATTTATCCCATTAAAACGCCAATTTTCAAAAATTAAAAATAAATTGAAACGTGATCAATTGCTGTAGCTAATCTGCCAAACACCGAAACATGTGTATTTTTTTAAACGATAGTTTACAGAGTGTGGACGCGGGGGGACGGCTGACAATATGCAGCCGCCGTCACAAAGTTGCATCACTCGGCATTTGTTTCAGCCGGCCCGGCTCGGATCCATCACGCAGGATCCGGACGCACGACGCGGGATGAAAACGACAGAGGGAGAGAGGGAAAGAGAGGGAGAGAGAGAGAGAGAGAGAGAGAGACAGCAGAGCGGCGACAGAGACAGAGGGAGAAAGAAAGAAAGGGGAAGCTCGTGGCTCGGTGGCAGCAGCAGCAGCGCCCAAATCTGAAATAAATGAAAGCGCATTTCCGCATGTGGCGAAATCCCCGCGGCCCGCCTGCCCGCCCGCCCGGTATGGTCTTGCCTGGATGCGACCTTGGGGGGAGGAAGGACCAGGAGCGGCGGCGCGGGAGATCAAGCGCGGGGAGATTTCTCCTCTAAAGGGATACATTCTGTTAGGGCGGCGCTGGCTGCTCAGCTCCTCAGGGGCAGGAGCGGATACTCTGGGGAGAGAACCAAGACGTTTGAATGAAAAATAACGGCGCGTACCTCGAGACCAGCCGCACCGCGCGAAGGGCGTCGTCGTCGACGGCGAGGACCCAGCATGGGGAGCGCATGCGATATGCTATCGACGCCATTCATATTGAAAACTGTGTGACACCACACCGCCTCGTTACAGAGGCTAAAAGTTCGTGACTTTGTGCACCAGCCATTTCGTTTCGAGCTTCAGAGCGAAGAGCGTGGCAGTGTGCTAAAACCGGATAAAACCCTCCCAATGAATATTATTTGGCATATTCGTATAAATTTAAATTTAAATCATTTCGTTGTACACGAACAAAAATTGGATTGGAATGAAGAAAAAGGTGGTCAAATGGTTTGGAATTGCGCGAAACATGAGGGTTCGCACCTTGGGCTGGCCAGTCGATGACGATGGGTCACAACAAAAGCGCCACACAACCATCGCAGTGGCAGTGTACGCTTGCTTCCAAGTCTGCAACAGCGGCAGCCTCAGCCCCCCGATACAGTCGCGGGAGACAGATGGTCCTGGGCGATGCTCCCTGAACCAGAGCGGGGCGGGGCCCGGCACCAAGGCAGTGTTGTGGGGCCGACGAGAGGAGGCATCGCCGCGCCACAGCGCTGCCAACCGCCCCGCCCGGCCCCGCCCCGCTCCAAAAGGAAGGGGCCGCTGCAGCGCCCGTATTTCGGTCGGTTCGGTGTGTTCGCGGGACGGTCTTGTGTTTAGGCGGCGCGGCGGCGTCTCTCTTTGGCCCGGTATGAATGATGCGGTCTGGCGACCCGCCAAGTCAAGCCCGGCTACGCTCCCTTAGAGCGCAGCTCAGGCGCAGTGGAGTGCGCCCGGCGTGTCAGGGCGTGGCGGGACGGGGCGTGGCGGGGCGCCGCGCCAGGAGAAGGCACCGCCGTGTCCACTTGAGGAGGAAGAGGAGGAGACCACGGGACGCGACGAGCACAATGTGTGTGTGCGTGAGCCTCCTTTCACCAAGACTACTGGCGCAAGGGGTTGGTGAGAGGAGCGAGAGAGAGAGAGCGAGCGAGAGAGAGAGAGCAAGCGAGAAAGCAAGCGAGAGAACGAGAGAGAGAGAGAGAGACAGAGAGAGAGAGAGAGAGAGAGAGAGAGAGAGAGAGAGAGAGAGAAATGCAGCAGACCCCCGACCGCGAGCATCACACACGCCAAACTCTGCAGCCGTCGCCCCCGTCGCGCGCCCTCCGCGATGAGAGCAGCGCGGCGCTGGTGGTGGCGGAGGTTACCGACACCCCGCGTGGCCGTACGGGGGATGGCACTCTCGTCTCGTCTCTCTCTCTCTCTCTCTCTCTCTCTCTCTCTCTCTCTCTCTCTCTCTATCTCCCTCTCTCTCCCTCTCCAGCCGGCTGGCTCCCCGCCGGTCCTGGGGGTGGCTGGCGAAGGGCTCCCCCGCGGCGCATGATATTATGACCCTGATGCTATGAAAGCTAACATCATCCATCCTCTTTGCCGCAGCAGCAGCAGCAGAGCAGCGCCAGCTTCTCAAATTCAGGAGGCTTGAAATCCAAACCAACCCGCAAAGCCCAGGAATGGAGGGAAAATTTACAATTTTGCGTCGAAGTTGGTTCTTTTGATTCGAAGTTGTAAGAGATGATGAGTAAATCATCATCATCACCACCACCTCTGCGATGATGATCGCGTCATAATTGTGCTCCCCTTCGCCACCATCTTCCTCTGGAAAACAAAAGGAGCGCCGGCAAGAGGGGGACGCACCAGTACGGTCCGGGACAGGGTCCCCGGCAGAAGCGGCGAGAAACTTGTTTTAAACTCGGCAACATGAACTAACAACGCGCACAATGGGACCAAGGCGAGAGAGACTGAAGAGTGGAGAGAGGGCAGGGAAACTGCTGAAATAAGTGAGAGAGCAGCGAGGTGCTGTAAATTTGTGCCTACGGCACGCGAGGACCGCGGGGGGGTCACGACATCACGAGGGCCCCATCTCCTCTACCATTCCGAGCTACCTAGGAACCACAAGTGTGTGAATGTCTGACGCTTGTCGACGTGTGAAGTTCTATTGCTACACCTATGCCGGTACAAGGGTGCAAAATTCCAAGGATAATTCGCACTATTATGCGATATATCGGCGTTTTAAGACGCAAAGATTTAGAGTCTATTGACGCAAAAATTTGGCGTCTTTCAAAAGGACGCCAATACTTGGCGTACGACGCCAACCAAACCAAATTTCAGTGCACGCACCTAGGACAAGTACAACATTCAAACAATTAGGTTTCCGGGAGGGCAAAAGACTACTAAACTTTAGCTAATGCGAGGCGTCCTGCCCTACATTAAATAAGTCTGACACATGATTTAACGGTGTGGTGCGGACCATTCGCAACTTATTGGATTTCCAGTCCAGCTCCAGCAGCGCATATGCCGCAGGTAAATCTGTATACAACCGTATTCCGCGAATGGAAGATGAGGCCAGGGAGAGATCCTAAACAATAATCCCTCTGCCCATATGCCCC
>NW_026267202.1:137832-141737 GCF_000697945.3 Frankliniella occidentalis
GGAGAGGGAGGGAGGGGGGGGGAGACCATCTGCCGTGCGGCCTGCATTAACAGTGTGGGTGCCTAATTAGCATTCAGTGGGAGTGCCTTACTACTGTGGTCCATAAAACACGTCACGCAGAGGCCGACGGGCAACTGCCATGGTACCATGAGAAGGATTAGGGGGGAGGGGGGCTATCGGTAACAGCAATGGCAGGCAAAAAGGTGAGACGATACGTCGCGTCGAGCAGAGAGAAAAATGAAGATACAGACACGGGCACAGCCTGCTCAACCATCATAGCTTTACTTTAACTGAGTATTGTTTTTTTTTCGCTTCGATAATAATTGCACATGCAAACGAACGCTCTTCAATTACGAATATACTACAATAACCAAAAAGTCTCACCCCACCCGCAAGCAATAAGCGTCCAAACACTTTCACACCTCCCCCTGCCTCTGTTGACACACCTTTGTACCCACACCCAAGCCGACACCTTCTCCTCCCCACTCCTCCTCCTCCTCCTGCAGGTCGTCCTTATAGACCGCACGCTCGGCTCGCAACGCTTACGCTTACGTCAACAAAATAACAAAACTCCTCCTTTGTATAGCGCGTTTTCTTCTTCATCGAAAACACTCCTGCGGCGGCGGCGCTCGGTATAACAATAACGAAACGATGTTATATTGCGGTGTTGCTCCTCGACCAAAATAACTTATTCAGCTTTTGCCCCTCTCATTCTCCGGCTTCGGCGACGACGGCACGACTACGAAATCAAGTGCGCGACGCTCTCCGCTCCGGCGGCAGCGGCAGCAGCAGCAAGACCGGTAGTACAGTGAAAACAAACCGTCCACCATCCCACCCCCTCCCTCCCTCCCCTACACGCTGCAGCCCCACCGCGAGGGGGAGGGGGGTGGGGGCGAGTAAACCCGTCTGATTAACAAGGGTGACAATCCCACCCTGCGCGCGCCGCCCGGCCAGCCCGCCCGCCGCCCCGCGCCGACTCAAGCCACAATGCAGAGTGGAGGGGGGCTGAACATTGTGGTGACTCAGGCTGCTGCTGCTGTTGCACCCCACCCCGCACCACCCCATACCAACCCTCCTCCCCCCCTGTATAACCTTTTGCGCGTCGTGTGTTCTTTTGTTGAGATTTTTAGCAAGTCCTATACACAGATACAGTTTACGCTCTCGTTACAAGTTTATTGTTTGTGTTTTTTGTCGTTGCCGTGTGGAGCAGTTGGTCCTATCGACATAATTAAAGCTACACTTGCAGACTAATTTTGTTTTTAAATATTTTTAGCAGATGATACCTTAAAGAGCTTTTGACTAAACATAAATAATATTTAAGTAACTTTAAGGTGTCAGCTAGCTTGTACTCTCGATAAGGGCAGAGAACCAAAGCGCATGACGTCACCCAGATGTATAAGGGGCGCGAGAAGTCGCCGGCCCCGCCCGTTCCCACCAACAATACCCAACAATACTGAGCCACGGATGCCGGCCGGCCGGCCTGCTGCCCCCTATCTCTTCCTCGATGCCATGCCGCTTGTCCGTTGAATTGCAAGAAAGCAATTGCTTAAAGTAACAAACAGCCATAAACAAATAACAGCAAAATATGAGAGAAAATGAGGGCACAGACATATCCTTAAATTTGTATCATCTGCTTTCACGATACGTCCCTCGACGTAGCTTTTTTCCTTTTTTACAACAATTTTAATAATATACGCAAGAGAAGTATTTTCTTCTGCCGTAATATGGCATGAATTAGCCCCCCTGGTATAACCAATCGGCTCACTCAGCCTGCTACCTACTTATCATCGCTCCACTCACTAGTAGCACAGTAGCACCTAAGCACCACACTGTAAAAAGCTTACGAACTAAATACTTTGCAACGTTACGAACAATTTTCGTTCTTTGTATTGCAAAGAAATTGTTCGTATTGCAAAGCGATTGTTTGTAAGGCTAGACGGATCTTACGAACAATCGGTTTGCATTTGAACTATTTGTTCGTAATAGAACGCTTCAAAATCCTTCGTAACCTACGAACGTTTTGGTTTGCATTACGAACCTACAGTTCGTAAGCAATTTGCAGTGCAGGACCTCTCTCTCCCTCTCTCCTCTCACTCACTCACTCTCTCTCTCTCTCTCTCTTTCTCTCTCTTTCTCTCTCTCTCTCTCTCTCTCTCTCTCCCTCTCACACACACACACACACACACACAGCACACGTAGGCGCAGCCGTATCCCGTTGCAAAAGGGCACAGGCACACACGCACGCACCCCCGCCGGCCGACACCTCCACTCCACCACCACACACGCACACTTCAGCGTCCGGGCCGACCTTGCTTGTGGTGGTGGCAGCAGGCCGGCTGCTTGCGGGGGAGCTGGCTGACCACCACGACAGAGGGATAATGATGTCGAAACGAACAACTACTGCACCAACTACTACTATACTACTACTACCCTCCTCCAGACAACAGAGAGCGAACGGGGAAAAAAAGATAATTACGCTCTATCTAGCTCGTTTCGAATGATTAATGATTGTAAATGTGGTCTAATAAATTGGAACCATTGTTCGATTTAAATGAGAAATTACCAGTTGGTATTGCGTACTTTACGCAAGATGGAATTAACATTTACCACACATCGCGAGCTTCGCGTTGGAAAAGTGGAGTGTTTCTATCCAAAAGAATTAAACGGCATTTTCCTTTGGCCTTGACGGTCCATTTGGACAGCGTCTCACCCCAACCTTAACCGCGCCTGACATGCCACGGTGTCGCCACCGCCACCACACCGCAGCTCCCATTCCCATTGTTCACGTGTATTTTTTTTCCGCCCACCCCTTTTTTCCCCACGTCCGTCCTAACTAGAAGATAAAGGGGTCTGCCGGGTATAAATAATGGGTCGGATCAAAGGTCGATCAAGGCTTTAACGCGACCTCGGGTCGGGATGTGTTTAAGCCAGTCCGGTCGCGCGGCACTGCATACAGTCGAGGCGTGAAATCCGATTGGGAAACCGGTCGGTCGGGGGAGCTGTGTGCTCCGAATAGGTCATGTGGATGGAACTCAAGTTGGGCTGCTGCTGGAGCTGGACAACCCCGGCTGCAGAGTTGGTCGGAATCGCACTTTCGCAAAGCGCGGCGGAGGGACAGCACGGTAAAAACAATGTCTAATTTTATGAAAAGAAGGGGAAAACTGCTCTCAAAAGCTTCCACAAATTACAGAAAATTCTTCAGATTTTGAGGAAGTCTCCTAAAAAAAATTAGGGGTAATCCCACGTTTTCAGGGGACTTTCTTAAAATCTGATATATTTTCTCAAAGTTAGTTGTGGGAGCTCCTAAAGGTTTTCCATTTTCTTCATAAAACCACATATTATTTTCACCGTGAGTAATTACTGTATAAACATATTAAAAAACAATTTCAGACTGTTTTGCTTTTGAACACGCTGTAGGCAGGCCAAAATAGGCATTGCAGCTACCCACACATCAATCACTATAAGGGTCATATGTTCGGAAAAACATTGTTAACAAACCTCATAAGGAAAACATATCTTCTTGAAGCAAAGAGAAAGAGTGCAGTAGAGTGTATATATGCGGGCGAAGGGGAGCTGCCGCTCGGGCTGCCAGCCAATCAGCACACGCAGGAGGAGATATCTTGGCGCTGACTGTACACGTGCCACTGTTGACGCTCCCCTACGTGTTGTGCATGTTCTCAAATCCCCAGCGCCCCATGACCCTTCCCCTTCCTTTTTAACCCCCCTCCCCCCCTCCCGAGCAACCACCACCCCCGCACGTCTTTTCGCGCGTTTCCTCGCCCCATAGCAGCAGAGCTCGCCCCTCGCCTTTCCGAGCCGAGCGCACCACCAGACCAGCCCCTCCCATGATAACAGATCTGTACAGTAGGGCCCCGGAGGGTGGCCGGTTGGGCACCCAGTTGAGG
>NW_026267202.1:141787-143501 GCF_000697945.3 Frankliniella occidentalis
GCCCATATGCCCCCCCCCCCCTCCCTACTGGAGCAGGGGCACTCCCCGCCTCGCCTGGTCAGCGCCCCCGCGCCACCCCCAGCGGGGCCCCCTCTCTTCCTGCACGCCGGTCAGCCGGAGCGGCGGCCGGAGCCCGACCGGGCGCCCCCCTTGGCCGGAAGGCGCGCCGAAGGGCATTGTTAGCCGTGACGAACGGCCGCGCAGTGTGCGACAGTGACCGACCAGCCCGGCCCGGCCCTGCTCGCCGAGCCGATTCAACGCCCCCGCCACGCCACGCGTTCTCTCTACAATATCACCGCCCTCCCGCACCGAAACCGATAATTTACCGCCTCATGGTAATGTCGTCCATTTCAAGCATTCTATTTTGGCGCGCTGTACGAAAAAAAAAAATCAATAATCGCGCTGTATCCAATCCGCCCCCATACCCCGGCCTCTCCCGCCTACGTCCTCACCGTTGTGTCATGACATACATCTTTCGCTCTTTGACGCACCCCCGCAAGGCCGTCTGAAAAGCTATATAAGGAGAGAGACAGAGATCGTGGCGCTGGGATTCCAGAAACGCGCACCCTCCTAAGAGCCGCCAAAAACCACACCCACAACTACTAAAAAGAGCGAGAGAAATAAAAACACACACACACACGCTCTGATGCGGAGACCAATAAAATTGTGAATTAAAGCAACAAATAAGTCGGCGCCAAATAACAAATAACGGTTTGGTGGGGAGCATTTTTTTTTCTCCCCTCCTACAACGGTACGCCCCCACACCACCAGCGAGACACTGGTAGTGTAGTGCTGCTCCTGGACAACAACTGTTGTTTCCTTCCCCTGAGTGCATCTGTCGATGCACTGGCCGGGGGTGCAGCGCCCAAGCCAGCCCTCGGGCCCAATTTATCGCCAAAGTATTGTGCCCAGACCTCCAGGATATTGAAAAAGAAGAGAGAGAGAGAGAGAGAGAGGAGGAATATGGGCATGTGGTGTAGAAGGCGGCCGTGTGGCAAGAGAGATGAGGGAGAAAATGGCAGAAGAAAGAGGGGGGGAGAGAGGGGGGAGGGAGAGAGAGAGAGAGAGAGAGAGAGAGAGAGAGAGAGCGTGTTTAAAAAATATCACAAACAACACTGTCCAATATTTTTGTTTTTGTTGTTGCGAAAATCCGCGAGCCGCAAAGCGCGCACGACGCTGCCCAGCCACAGCATGGGGGAACATTATGGAAAAGACTGTGTGTGTGTTCCGATAATGACCCCCCGTTAGTCTGCACTCTCCCCATCGTGCAATGGGCGTGCATTGCTGTCTGTTCCTATTGCTATATCCCTCTCTGTATTTCCTAGTCTCTTTCATAGTCCCGCGAAAAGTTTGAAAAAAAAGGGGGGAAACAGAGGGAAAGTGACATACGTACGAGTGAACCAGTGATCGAGGCGCACATAGACACATATTCAGACAGAAAAACGAAAGAAAAAAAAAAGAGATTGGAGGGGAAGCGAGGGTGTGCGTGTGCGTCTGTGTGTGCGTGTGTGTGCGTGTGTGTGCGTGTGTGTGCGTGTGTGTGCGTGTGTGTGCGTGTGTGTGCGTGTGTGCGTTTGCCGCCGGGTCGTCGACGCACCGTAGAATGAAACTATCGCCGGCCCCCACCCGCTTTTACCCCCAACGCCATAGTCGAGCAATGCCAATTATTGCGAAAAATAATCAGCTATGTACGCAGCACAGCGCGGCCGGTCAG
>NW_026267202.1:148272-153857 GCF_000697945.3 Frankliniella occidentalis
GGAGTGTGATGACTTTTGACCTCGACAAATGAATACTTTTAAGATATTTAACTTACAATGTATCGAACAAAAGTAGAACATCCAAATGTCGTAAAACTCTGGGTAAGGCAAACCCTTGTTACAATCAGCTGGAGAAATTTTATTCAATACCCTCACTTGCCTCTGGTTGAAGTGAAATGATATCAAATAATATTCATTTTAATGTGCTGAAACTCCTCCCATATTGAAAACTTTAATTTGTCATTCTTTGATTCATTTTCATATTATCTCTCTGAGGTGTTTTAATGATTACGAGTCATTTAGTTTAATAATTGAAAGTTCTGTAATATATCTTATCATAGAATGTATTGTACATCCTCTCACCATTTTATTTCAGTATCATTAGAAATTATATGGCTCTAGAAAAATCTAGTCAATGTAAGAGAATTATAAATCTCGTTCTGATTTTGAACGGCTTATCCTACAATAAGTTGCGACTATGGCTCTAATATTGTTTGGACCCTTGGAAGTATATTGCTATTGAAAAAATTGGTTGTAAGTGTAATAAGCCTTTAAAGATGCTTTTTTATAAGATAAAATGACTTCTAGTCGTTTTACGACTGAACACCATTATTTTGAGTTACAATGAAAAATTTGTAAAATTACAATTTGCTAAAAGTTATCAAATTTTTGGTGTAATCCCAGATTTGGATTCTTCTTGCAAAATTCAAAAGGAAATGTCTTATGCTCAGGTCCGATCAGAGTCAAAATTGCAAAGTTAATAGAAACCAAAGGGGTAAAAGTGTGCCAAAACGACCAAATTGTCAATTCGGAGGGGGATAACTCCAAATTGAACGTTCGAAGGGTGCGTTTTATTCGTCTCGGCGAGGTACGACCCTGTAACCCTTCGGGTTACGGGCGAAAACTGCCGTCAGAATTCACCTCCGACGCACCGTTTGGCCGCCAGAGGCGATTTAACACTTTATTGAACATTTGAACATAACTCTGCCATTTCGATTCCGATCATCTTTGGGCATAAAACATTTTCGTTTTCTTTTGTCAAGATGAACCCGAAACACTAGTTTTCTTTGCACATTTCTCCCAAACCACTTCCCCCGTCCCCTGCAGCTTACGTAAGTAAACACGTAAACCATTCCAAATATCACTTTCGTTCCTTCTCATCGGACACTCGCGAAACTTCGCAGGCTAAGGTCCGCAACTCTAAAACTAAAAGTAAAACACTCGGTTTGACTATCTGACATTTTAATAACTGCTGAGAAGGTATCAAAGTCTTCAGGTGAGCGCAAGAGCCACTTGCGCTCCCCCTCCCCTCGAGCGCCGTGCTACCAACCTACCGCCACCAAACTACGAATTCAAATTAAAGGATCGCTTATTTCAAACATCTTATATTTAACTTCTAAACTAAACTCGATACGACCCGATGTATACTGATGCTTCGTGTGCAGTTTGAAGTCAATTGAAGTTGCCATCTTTGAGAAACGTGTGTGATTTCAGATAGACAGACAGACACACAACCAAAGAGTTCCCTGCACCTCATGACAGCAAAGGCTTCGCTAACGCTCAGCCAATTAAACCTGGACCAAAAAAAGTATCGTCAAGAAAACCATAGCTAGCTAAAGAGGCTTAACTTCATGACGTCACACTTTACATTGGACGATACTTTCTTTATCAGAATATTCTTTCTATAGTTGAGTGCAACCCCCGTGACAATTTTCTTGCCGGAGCAGCCACTGGCAAACATGCTGGGATACATTTTATTAGGTAAATTAGCGGAAACTAAGAAATTAGACTATAACAGAAAGAGATTACTTTACCGTACAAGTCCAGAGGATGGGACTAAGTTCTTCCATAATCAGAATGTCAAACTGAATCAGAAAAAAAAATCGACAAAATTGATTGCCGCGCCTTTTGAGTTAGATAGTTTTTTGTGTTTATTTCACCAACCATTTGAGCCGTTCCTTTTTTTAAAATTCTGATCATTTGACAAGAAAGAAATTTTTTTTGGTCAGAATCAAAAATTGAGTGTCTCGATTTTTGCCCTTCATCAATAGAACGTCCCTTGGCTACGCGTTAGGCCCGGTCCCACCGGAAGTTGGAGTAAAGTGGCCGTACCCACCCTACGACGACAGCGTACCCACTCAACCCACGCCATGCCTCCAGGCGTCCTCCCCGCGCGACATTTCAGTCTCAGTCCACCCTTGTTCTCCTTGGCCCTGCCCTGCTCCCCACGCACCCCTTCCCTACCACGCCGTCAACACTCTCCCCTGCGATTGCCGTCGACGGGATCAGTTTGTTTGATTTTCGGCTCAAGGCGCCCGGCAGGCAGGCAGAAGGACAGCGCGAGAGAGAGCGCGGGAGAGAGAGAGAGAGAGGTGACAGGAGTGAGAGAGGGAGCGAGAGAGGGAGCGAGAGAGGAGCGAGAGAGCGCAGCAGAGGCAACACGCACACGCACAATGCGGGCTGTTGCCAAATCCACCGATCGCGCAACGCCACACGCAGATGACTGTAGTTCGCACACACGACAGAAATGCGTGCGCACGACATCCCAAATCTCTTATTTGAACATTTTTGACACTGATCTCGTTCCGCGAACCATATTAAGCTAGACCACATTACATTTCTTGCAGGAGCAAGGTTATTTTTCGGGGCCACACCAGCCTCTAGTGGCACCTCATCTGGGACATTTAGGAACAAAATTGCACAAAAAAGTCTCCGTCTTTGGAACGCAATTTTCCCACATCTAAAATTTCCTGTATTAATTGAATGGGTCAAACTCTGTTAACATTTTAAAGAATATGGACCTGTTCAAATATAAGGAAAACATCCGACCCATTTTTTTCATCGTGCATTCGGGCCTGGGCATGCTCTGGCGTGGGTCCTCCAGCTTACACTGCGTTTTGTCCTGGCGGATAGGCGCTTTACGTTTTTCAGGAGGTGGAGTGCATCCAAGAGCCGTGCACGACAAAAGCACATACAATGCACAACCTAGCATGCATATCGTACCCGACGCCCGCCCATTTCACAATTTTTCGGTGGAGGAATGAATACTGCTGCTGCTCCTCTCCTCAACGCCCACTCTAATGAGAAAGCACTTCACGACAAACATTGCTAAACTTGGCCCGGCCCACTGCAGCGAGAGACAGGCCAAGCGAGCAACGTTCTGATGCAAACAGCAGGGGAGTATAGAGTTCGTGACATATGCACCCGGCAAATGTTGCGCTGTTGTAGGAACCATCATATGGCAAACTTAGGAGCCGAGAGATCTCGCACTGGTATACTCGTCATAAATACTCGCTATAACTTGCTATATGCGTACTTTTACAATTCTCGGGCAGCTCGTTGTGTGGACCCATTTACGGGAATAGGGAAACCGGGAAGGGAACCACGGAATGACCAGAAGACAACGCCCAGGGAGCAATAAATTTTAGTTCTAATATTCGCCTCGATTCGCCTAAACCGTCATTTTATGGTTGTCACTGAGCAAGCCTTAAGATGGTTAACAGAGAGAGGAACAGCCCGCCCTGTACTGGAGATGTATGCCCAGCCTTCATATAAACCTGTCTCGGTGAAAAGATCAGAATGTCGCTCAGCAGAGTCATGCATCCTGCAACACCCGGAAGGGGGGGAAGAGAGAGGAGGGAGAGAGAGAGAGACGGATGAAGGAGAGAGGCGGAGAGAGAATGAAAGGGGTGGAGGGGGGATCCCTCTCAGAGAGAACAGCCGCCGCACCGCACCCCGATTTTTCATTTCGCCCGCAGCGGCGTGTGAACCTGACACACTCACACGCTAAATCTCATTTTTTGGGCTTACGCGATTATCCAATATCTTCGTCTTAGGATCTCTCTCTCTCTCTCTCTCACTCTCAGGGTGGTACACAAGCACGCGTGTCGCGACCTTACGCACGGTCTGTCGCCAGCAAAACGCTCTCTACAACCCTCCATCCCCTCCTCACACCCACACCCCTCAACCTTTCTCAGAAAAATAAAAGATCAGTGCGTCCCACGAGAGTCGCTTACTGCTGCGCTGCAAGTGCGAGTGTGATTGCGACTGTATGTATATGTGTGGGGGAGGGGGGCGAAAACGCGGGAAAGCGGGCAGGCAGGGGTTTGAAGAAGAGGGGGAGCGATGATTGTCATCACTGACACTTTTTCTTACGGCTCTCAGATGGCAAAATGTGCGTTAACCGCGAGGCCGCGTGACGCACAAGAGAAAAGGAACCGAGGTGTTGTATTATCTTCTTAAACGCATATCAATTGCGATGATTTGATTTAATTTTTACCAAAAGCTTTCACATAACCTCAATTACTTTGGAGAAACACTGTTAACTAAAGTAAGCAACACATGGTAGTAGTGTTCAACTACATAGTGCACACTTTTAAATATTTTGATAAATATTTTGAAGAATTAAAATTATGTGCAGGGAAGTAAAACCCTTGAAAGTATCCAAAGCTGAACGGCCAACCCTGTAGTTGAACACCACTGAGTACAGTTTATGTTGTGAACCTGTTCTTGGCAAGCACTTCTCACTGTAGCTGAGCGGTAAGCGAGGGCCCGGTGGGGGAAGAGAGGGAGAGAGGGAGGGAGGAAAGTTTTAGGCACGCAAAGTGAGAGGCCTGGGGTCTCTGTCACTCTCTCCTCTCCGGTACGTTAGCAAAGCAAGCTGCGCACCGCGCTCGCTTCCTCTGCCATTCTGCTCTCAAACGAAACGGCAAAATATTTGAAGAGGCGCGCGCACGTCGGACAGGGAGAAGGAGAGAGACAGACGGACGGAACCGTACCGCCGGACGGGCGTTTGGACCGCAAAAGGCAAACATCGTTTTGGAGGATACCATGGCGGGTGAGGCACAGAGGCCAGGTTTGCTGCTCACTCCGAGGTTTTCAGATTCAAGAATGGAAGAAATAGTTGATGAGAAGAGAGCAACTGACTATTATTTTAAACTTTGAAGCGGTTTCTTTGAATCTTGGCGAAACAGTAAAATGATAGAAGCGTTTAAAAGCAGAAATTTTCATTAGAAATCCTGGATCGACGATTCTCGACGTGTAGAAAGCAAAAATTGTGCTGTAAATTTCTACGTTTTTCCGAGGGCGTGGTTTGATTCGAGCAAGGGTTCCTAATGTTAACCGATTGGAGAGATCTCTCTGAATTTGAGTGATATTTTAGAATCTCACTCAAATACATCGAGGTTTCTAAAACATTTCTTCAATGGATCAGCAAGAGGGAAAACATTCGCTTTTTTTTTTGGGCAAGAAATCTGACTCATCGCTGCAGCGCTGTTTTACTATATATTTGCTTATTTCAGCACAGCTTTTGGTCTCGGCAAGCACAAGAAGCAGCAGGAAGGCATCCTACTGTCGGCGGGTTGGCGCTGCTGCAGACAAAGCGACCCGCGAGACAGAGGTCGCGGTGCGAACATCCATCCTGAGGCGTGGCCGGCCAGCCAGCAGACGACACGACGCACAGGATGTAGATCGTCGAGGGGCACAACAGGGCGTGTCGCATCGGGGCCATGCTGCGGATAGTGATGATTGTGATAGTCATGATAGTGATGATCCACAATAAACGCGCGCATGCCGGAATTACCCCC
>NW_026267202.1:153907-156570 GCF_000697945.3 Frankliniella occidentalis
AGTTAAGCTCCATCTGGGCCCCAACTGGTGCCCCCTTGGGGCGTGACCGGGCATCCTGGCGCGCTGCCGACGGAGCCCCTCACAGCGGCCAATTTTTACCCAACCGGGTACCAACTCAAACCCCTGCGGACCCCCTACTGGATACCCAACTGGGCCCTTACTAGGTACCCTACCGGGCCCCAACCGGGCCCCACCCGGATATCAACCGGACCCCAACCGGGGCCCAACTGGGTCCCAACCGGGTCTCCCCGGGTCTCAACTGGGTCTGTACCGGCCCTCAACTGGGTGCCCAACCGGCCACCCTCCGGGGCCCTACTGTACAGATCTGTTATCATGGGCTTCCCCCAACACGTGCTCCAAGTGCACAGCAACAATATAATCGATTGATCGAAGTGACAGCTGATGCGGGCCGCGAGAGGGCCCGCTGCTGTGGTGCGTCCAGCTCCATTCTCTCTCTCTCTCTCTCTCTCTCTCTCTCGTTATCATCCTTCAAAACCACACCCAGTCAGTCGCTGGCACGCACGCTGCGAGCAGATAAACGCAGCGGGGTGCAGAGGAGGGATTGTCAGCTTACCTGGACCTCTCTAGTTGAGCTCTCGATGTCTCTGTCTCTCTCTTTCCTTCGAGTGCAGCGAGCCGGACTAGACGCAACGCACGTGTTGTCCGCTATCTGAAAATTGACAAGAAGAAAATGTGAGACCTTCACGATCAGCTAGGGAAGTAGAAGTTGTACTCAGCCACTGTGTTGTTTTTTACCTGTATTAAAGTTACAGTCAAAACAATTTTAAATGGGTGCGGAAAGTCAGTGAAGCCCCTATGAACACAGTATTAATCCAGAACGTGGCTATCATACACATAAACTGGGCGTCCCGTTTGTTGTGCCAAAAACTAAGAAAAAAATGGCCAGAGTAAAAAAGCTCAAGGTTTCCCAAACCCCCATGAAATTTTAAAACGCGCGCCCGTTTCAGTGGAGTGCCCACGTGAGCGGATCCCAGCCGTCAGCGCGAAGAAGACTCCATTTTGAGTCCAAAATTATTCATCAGCGACCCCAATCGCTCGTTTTATGGCAACGGCTGCCGGGGCTCTGCTCTATCGGGGGTCGAATCAGTTTGACTACCGCCGAGAGAGAGAAGGGAGAGAGAGGGACCAAATAGCCACTCGTCTCTCTCCTCCCCTCTCAACGAAAAAAAAGAGGGCGAACAGGGGGGGGAAGGGGGGATTCCAGAGAAAAAGAGGGGGGAAGGGGGCAATTCGCCGGAGTAGGCCTGTGCCATCCCAACTGCCCCCAGCCCGTCAGCTACTGGCCAAATTGGAAGTAATTGGCAAGGCAAATCAATTGCAAGGTTCGTGTGGATCAGCCGGCGGCGCCCCAGGACAACGGCGTCTCCCAGCCCAGCACACTGCGTGAACGGTCGGCTTCTAAGCTGATTAAACGCGACGTGTAGTAAAGACACGTATATTTTTCCCATTTACCACACAAGCAAGCACTGTGAAAATATACTCGTAAACTTACGACACTTGTTAACATTTTTATTTACGGCGCAACATATTTTGAAAATTTGCGACAGCCTATTCTTGCTTGTGGTTCAATCACAAAGTCGATACAAAGTGCTCGTAAATTTTCAATTTCAAATTTTTATTCTTCGACAAATGTTATAGAGCATTTTCCCGTACGACTAGCACTGTGAAAAATATCATCGTGAATTTCCAAAAATTTTGTAAACTCGAATTATAATTTAAGTTGTAAAGTTATATACGAGAGCAGATTTTTTACTCGCCAATGGATTTTAAGTCGATCGTACTGCATGTATTTTTACGATTTTAAAGGCATACCTACTATTTTTTACAGTGAGTGAAAAGGATGATAGAAGACCACGACAATCCCCACCCTGGACTCTCGACCCCTACCTCTATTCACAAAACATAAAAAACGACTGGAAAAGACTAAAAGGGCCGAACAGAAAAGCAGGCATCCTATTCGCATCTGGAGGAGGCACATAAAAAACTTGACTTAATACATGAATGTAACTCAACTACTATATTTTTTAATGAACGTCCATACTGCTTTCAGGACGCGTGCGCAAGTGAGTCTCCATGAGTGGCAAGTGCGCGTGGAAGGCGAGGTTCTCTGTTACACGCGGCCACCGCATTAGGACAGGCCAACCCTCATTCCCGTCTCTATGGTCTATGGTTTAACTTTATTAGCATTTCAAACGTGCGACTGTGTGTGTGTGTGTGTGTGAGTCGTTTAATAAGGGGGAGAAAGGGGTATCCATTCAGCACTGTAAAAACGGAACCACGAGGTGGCGCGGAGGGTTGGGGACAAAAGCGAGGGGTCGGGGTGTGAGCGATGGACCTCCACATCCTGGGGATGCTGGGGCCCGGCAGGGCCGGGGGTGCACCACGGAGGGGTGCTTAGCGCTCCCTCTCGCTCTGACACACGTACACTCACGTCCCCCGGGTCGCTTCGCTCCCTCGCTGCCTCTTCCCCTCTCTCTCTCTTTCACCCCCAGTGCTCCCGTTCTGATTGGGTTGGTGTCGGGACAGTTATCCGTGGGGTAGGTCACCCTTGAGGAGCCCCTGGGGGCCTCTGGCTGGGCCAGATCAGAAAGGGCAGCAGAGAGAGAGAGAGAGAGAGAGAGAGAGAGAGAGAGAGAGAGAGA
>NW_026267202.1:161946-171427 GCF_000697945.3 Frankliniella occidentalis
AAAAAAAAAAAAAAAAAATTGCAAATGAAGAAATGGGGCCAAAATCCAAATCATCAGTTTTTCCCAAAACAAGACCTGAAGACATATGCGAGGTAGCGAGATTTTACATCTTCACGTCTGATTACTAGACGTGGCACGAACTAAACGTCGATATAGAGTTGTTCAGGATCTTCTTTGGTGTGAGAAAGAGACAAAACACTTTGGATTGAGAAAAAAAACCTTGACACACTTTTATTAGTAGAAAAGCAAGTAAAAGTAGAGCAATACGACATGGACCGCCATACACCAGTCAACGGCAATACAACTGCCACCTTCTTTTTTCATTTTCTTATTCCCGTTCCCTGTTTGATCTATTTAAAATTCCCGCCCATTCTTCCGTCCATGAATTATTGATGTATTAATTATGAAGGCAGCGCGCCGGCTCCACGCGCACCCCTCCGCACTAGGCCCTGGGCAGAGCGCCGCGGAGCGCGGGCAGCGGCATCAATCATGAATGGGAATCAACCCCTCTCCGCCACTTCCCCCCCCCCTTTACCTTTGGCCACCGATAGCGCCTACTGACGAGGCAAGCAGAGGAAGACACACGGCAAATAGTATCTACAAAGTATTTGCAACAACGCCTTATTATGCACAAGACACCCAAAGTCTCCACAAGGACCTTACCTCTTCTCGCATCAGTACACTGCAAATCTCTATCGACATCTGCGACCAAAAAAAATACACACCTTCCTTTGCGTTTTTTTACGACAACTGTCAAACTTTTGCTGCACCAAATCTAACGCCACTCAACATTTCAGAGCCATAGGTACAAAACATTCCACTCTACATTCTCAACCTTTGCCCAGTGAGCAAGCGGTTAAAAATTAAGCCAGTGTATATGGTGCGGCCCCCGGCTTGCAGCGCTCCCACCGACACAATCCCCGTGCGTCGCGGCACAGGTGCGGCTGAGGCGGGCGGGGCACGTCAAGGGTTTTGGTCGAGTCCGCCACAAATCCCTGCTCCATCGTCTCCACGTGCAGAAAGGTGGACCTCGCTCCTGAGACTGAAGGGAACAGGAGGGGGGGGGGGGGGCAAGAAAGTCAACTTTCAGCAGTCCGCGGGCTGGCGAGAGGAAGAGATTCCATCAAAACCTGGTACAGCCGAGCAAAGCAGTGCCTGTGTGGATTACTTAGGTGAGGTCAGAACAATTTATTGTATTCACTTGCACCAATTAACGCTTAACTTCAGGCATGCCCTTCCGAAAATGCAAGGTTAAGACAGATAGATTCCTACACACGAGATAAGGACACTATTGTCCTTGCCCTGCTCTCTCTGCAGTTGAAATTATACACCCCAAGTGTAGAACTTTCCCACTCTTATCCACTTTGGCAAAAAGAGTAGGACTAGCCCATCCTTGCCTTTCATGAGTAGAAATTTTGGCACTCTGGCAAAAGTAGAGCTGTACAGCTCTCTTGCATTTTCAGAGCAAACAGACAGACATCGTTATTTATTGAGAAAATTGGCACATGAAAATGAACGGTTTCATTGGTGGAAGCGTTTACCCTTGGGTAAATTTCGCAGTCAGTTAAGCAACATTTCTGAATAGGGTCCATTTTGAACACAGCGGTCCACGAATGCTGGCGCGCTCGTAGTTTTACACATCGCTGTCGGAAGTCCTTTCATATCAATTCAAATACACACACGCACCGTAGAGGCAGGACAAGAGAGAGAGAGAGAGAGAGAGAGAAAGAGAGAAAGAGAGAAAGAGAGAGAGAGAGAGAGAGAGAGAGAGAATTGCGGCGCTGACGAGGGTAGATGCGAGGAGGCAAATGAGCGGCCTTTCAATCCCTTTCGCGCCCGGCGCGCGCGGCGGCGTGGCGCAGGCTGTCCGCTTGTTTTATCCCCAAGGGACGCCAGACAGGCCCCAAAAAGCTCCTTCATACGTGACGTGCAAGCGCGCGTGTGTGTGTCTGTGTATGCGTGTGTGTATGTGTGGTTGGCGAGAGGCGCATGTGTTGATTTTACACCGGATTGCCGGGACATTGTTTCGTCTAATGTCGTTTAATTCCACGCGGCAGTGGACAAGGAAGGCGCCAAGCGGGCACGGAAAGTGAAGGATTCGGTGATGGCGTTGAAACTAATTCGCCAAGCCAATTTCAGGGCGATAAGAGATTAATAGGTGGGCGCATAACATTTTTCTTCTGTATCTCACTCCCTTTTTACCAGTTACTCACTCCCAGACCTGTGCTGATGTATTTATTAGTGAATACAGTATCGATGTTATTTTAACGCAGCAGGGTTACTCACTAATTTGTTCAAATTTTATTGTGTACATTTTTGTAAGTTACTAACCGATAAAAGAAAAATTGTCAGTATTGTCAAATAGAATTATTTCGTTTTATTGGTGACAATGTTTTCAGTATCTCATAAAGGTTTTTGCGCAACAGCAATACTGACCACAGGTCAAAATAATAGGGACAGGATGAGAGTGGCTCCCATCGTGATTTGCTATCTGAACGTAGCTTAGAGGTCAGCTGAATGGTGTACAACGAAAACGATTGAACACGAGATCGCCTCGTTATACCTCCAAAGTTTCCTCTACCATATTTTATTAAAATTTGTCTTACCCGAGCCACAATAGGCTGGCGGAAAATTCTATAGACTATGTTGTCGTCCATAGCGGTTATGTCGTGGGGAAGCTCGTACTAGAATGAAATGGAGATCTTTTCAGAAATGGAGAACACAGGTCGCACAGCAGTAGCTTCCGACTCTTTCATCTCGCGTGAGGTCCTGTCACAATCAGCCGGAAATCTGTTTTGTAGAAAAATCCTGCTACCAATCTAATTGGTTGTTTTTTTGTTGTTTTTTTTCCTTTGCTGTATAATTAATTAACGTCTGCACGCCAGCCACCGACCGGTGCAGCTGCACGGCAGCAGAATACAGTCTCTTAATTGAGATCACCATGGAACTATCCATATACTAGTTTTGCTCAACTGCTAGTATTCTGGTACCCATACCATTCGAATGAAGATCCTACTCGTGCCTCTAGCACTCATGTGCCAGCAAGCCATCCACGGCAAACGATTCAACTCTTTAGTTGTAAGTTATAATACAAGTTTTCAATGTCTATGTAATATTCGCAATACATTGTTAAAAATTGTTGTCGCCAGGTGATGATATGATATTGGCGACGCCATGATGACTGCTTTTGGTTTAAAACAACTCAATTATTTTGATCGATGCCCTAGAAATGTCGTAGGTACTAATGAGGGATTTTAGCGGTGAAAAGAAATGAAGAATCGCCAAGATGGCCGTCGCTAGAACATAACAAACCGACAATTGTTTTAAAACTGAAGTCTCGATTTAGCCCTTAAATTCGTCTGTATGTAAAATCTAAGTCGGCTCTGAGTCTATCCTGAGTCAGTTCAAAAAATTTAAACCCATTGGGACCCCATTTAAGAAACGTCGTCTGCTGGTTAGTTATGTTCCGTGGCGGCCAACTTGAGGATTCTTCATTTCTTATAAACCGCTAAAATACCTCATTAGTTTGTAGCAGATGAAACCTTAAACTTTGACTAAACATAACTATACATCAGTGCTTTCATCGTGCTCTCAGACGTACTTGCACACGTAAATCATTCAAAAAATCTGTTTCGTTTCTTCTCATTGCACACGCACCAAACTTTGCAGAGCGAGTTCCGCAGCTCTAAAACTAAGAGAAACACATTAAATTTGACCAACTGACAATTTGATCAGTTGTTACAGAGCTCTAAAGTAGCGAGGAGGGCGCAGCAGCAGCCACGCTAATTGAGGGACTTCCTAAAAATTTGTGACTTACTATGAGGGTCGTTCTTATTTTTCAAGAAAGATCCCTCAAAGTTACTGACTTCCTCAAAGTTTTCCCTTTTCCCTCAAAAGATGGGACTTCGTTTTTACCGTGTGCAAACTGCATTGCCCCAAGCCAATGTTCTCGATTCCCAAAGAACTTTTCTCGGGCCAATAACACGCTTTTCTGGCTGAAGAGGTGTGGAAGGTGAAGAACGATTAACAAAAAATGTAATCCAATAAATTTTAACAGTGTATTTTGCCGATAACGTGCCTGAACTATGACCTTAAAGAATATGCATTTGTCGTGGCAATAGCCTCAAATGGTGTTCTTTTGATTAACAAATGTTCTAAATAAGGGACGATTATCTTAACGGCGAGGTTTCAGTTTCACACCTCTTTTTTCCAACAGGGCCCCTACGTGGCTTACGGAGAACTCTTTTACTCGTGTGCCCCAAACAACACCACGCTTCCCTGGAACTGGTATTTGCGTGCTTCCCACTTCAACCCATATAAACCAAAAGAGTTGCAACTTGTGACGGGCAATGTGACTGGTGTAAATGTACCTATTGATGACAGCTGCTGGGTAAGACATTTTAAAAAGTGGTGTGACATCCAGGCACTTACCTGTGAATGTCACCGGCTCTAACCAAGGTGTATATGGCAGCCGTATGTGGTACACATGAAAAACATTGACAATCATGTCCACACTCAGTCGTGTTAAATGACAACTGTATTCTCTATCAGGCGCACACGCTTCTATGGACAAGGGGCATTTAAACATTTTCGAACGTACTTTTTAGGTGCTTTGGTATCACACTTGAAGATCACACGCTTTCGAAGAAAACTTTTGTATTGTAAACCATATGTTTGTGAGCTGTGAACAATGTGAATGCTTTGTGTACAAGGCATTTTCTTCGCAGCCAGGGTGTGCAAACGCCACGTAGCAATAATGATTTTTACCTTTTCGGCATTATTTTAACGGGACATGTGAGCGTAAGTGAGTGATTTTTAGTACACAGAATTGCTGTTACCATATTACCGGAAGTGCAAAACCACACGGCACGGTAAAACAAGTTCCGTCCAGTAACGGATCGTGAAAGCAGATGATACAAATTCAAGAAATAGTCAAGTCTCAATAGAGACATAGTTTGCAAGTAATATTTCTGAATTCATTTAGTTCTGTCACTTCTTGGATCTTATGGAGGACGTCAATGGCATCCAAGACTAGGTCTTGAAATACAAGAAACTATTTTTACCGTGTGGTTTGAGACTTCCGGTGATATGGTAAAAGCAAACGATGTGGTATTTTAGGGCACAAGGAGTGGTTTGAGAGGGTATCGAAAATTATTTTCGGGCAAAAGGAGTGGTTTGAGAGGGTAACGAAAATGCATTATACTTTTACCTTCTTAATAATCACTCGCTTACGATTACGATGATGTCCACTTCTTGAAAAGACAATGCCGAACGAAAATGTGACAATAATTTTAGTTGAGTTAGCCCCTGTTTGCAGCTTACTGTCAATTTCTTCGCAAATTAACAATCAAATTCGTTCACATGGCTAACAGCAGACGCTGAAAAATTGCAAATTTGAGAAGCCTCAAATCTTTGTTATTACAGGCAAAAGTAATTGTGGATCTCTGGTCACACAACCAATGGAAAGAGAACGCCTTTATCTTAAACTTCAAAAACGGTGCATGTCACGCTCATGAAGATAATATGCCAGGATTTTACGAGAAGTTCTTCAAGATGAAAATGATGCAAGAAACTAAAGGCAGGTGCATACTCAAACCAGTAAGTACTTAGATTGCAAGTATAATTTGCTCTCGCCATCCTGTTACGTATTTATTCTGTTTGATATTTAATAATTGCGGCTTCAAGCACATAGTAATTACAATCTTATAGACTGTAATAACTTCGATCTACAGGGAGTTTACGCGGTTAATAACACGCCAGTAGACTGGACTTTTCCAAGGGTCCCAATCGTGCCTTATGGGCGCTATAGATTCAGACTCTCGGCCGGCAAAGCTGAAAACGTTTACGCATGCGTAGCGGCAGATGCTAGAGCTGTTCCAAAACCCGAGTAGGGTTCGTTATTTCATTGCTGTATACATTACAGAATACCTCGTAGCTTTAGCGCGTGGGGTCCAAATATCTCAATACACTTGGCTTTACTACTACTTTCATTGTTAATCTGACCAAGTCTGAATGGACGCCGAAATCACTATGCTGTAAAAATACCACCCCGGAAGAAATAAAGAAATAAAGAAATAAAGAAATAAAGAAATAAAGAAATAAAGAAATAAAGAAATAAAGAAATAAAGAAATAAAGAAATAAAGAAATAAAGAAATAAAGAAATAAAACTAGTGGCAGACACTGGACATAACGATTTCGTTCTCTTTATTTAAACTACTCATGTCTTCACTTCCGCTTGCACGCAAGAGACAGTCTCTGGCACTCCCTTCGGACAGACGCGGCGCCACGCTTGAGGGCCCTCCATTAGATCGCCTTACAAAATCGACTCGGCACACACAGGTGGCTGGTGGCCCCCGCAGGGCCAAGGGTGGTCCTGGTACCCTGACCAGGGCGAAGGGGCAAGAAACTGCCCCCCCCCCCCCCCCCACCTCAAGTGCACGGTCGACACCCTCGGACAAACTGCGTGCTAGCTGGCGTTGTGTCAGTACTGCGCCTTCAAGCTAAAAAACTGCTGTGATATTTTGGAGGTAGCTCTGTTTTCATATGTCATGAGATGCGCAGAACAGAAAGACCCGTGCAACGGCAACGCCAAACAATGTGACACGGGCTTCGTTCTCGCCTCAGTCAGTCGCATTCCCTCCCGTTGTCGCTTCTCGCGGTGGCTGATCCAGAGACACCATCGCTGAGAGTGAGGGAGAGAGAGGGGGGGAGAGAGGAATTGTTTCGTTTTATTGGTGACAACGTTTTCAGTAGCTCATAAAGGTTTTTGCGCAGCAGCAATACTAATGGGTCAAAATAATAGGGACAGGATGAGGGTGGCTCCTATCGTGATTTGCTATCTGAACGTAGCTTAGAGGTCAGCTGAGTGGTGTACAACGAGAACGGTTGAACACGAGATCGCCTCGTTACCTCTACCAAAATTACCTCTAACGTATTTTAATAATATTTTTATTACCCGAGCCAAAATAGGCTGGCAGAAAATTCTATAGATTATGTTGTCGTCCATAGCTGTTATGTCGTGTGGGAGCTCGTACTAGACTGACATGGCGATCTCATTAGAAATGGAGAACACAGGTCGCACGGATCTAGGACAGCTCGCCCCAGCTAACTCGCCCCAGCTAACTCGCCCCAGCTGCTAACTCGCCCCAGCTGCTAACTCGCCCCAGCTGCTAACTCGCCCCAGCTAACTCGCCCCAGCTAACTCGCCCCAGCTAGCTAACTCGCCCCAGCTAACTCGCCCCAGCTAACTCGCCCCAGCTAACTCGCCCCAGCTAACTCGCCCCAGCTAACTCGCCCCAGCTAACTCGCCCCAGCTATCTCGCCCCATGCCTAATTCGCAGTAACTGGGTGCCGGACATCTCGCCCCAGCTAACTCGCCCAGGTACAGTACAACTCGCCCCGAGGCCAACTCGCCCCGATTTTAGGGCGAGTTCCGGCTGTACCTCCTGTCAATATGCGCTTATAATTCATTAGGCTGAACGTTACCGCTCATCACCTCGGGCTTTAAACAGAACCGCTTACCTGCGCGGGTCCTACACAGAACCGCTCATTTGCTCGCGGCCGGGGCGCTGGTGAGGTTAGGTTGCCCCTCGTATTTACTATAATATCACCCTGTATCGGGGGATTTTACGGGTTAGAGCAGTTTAAATACGGTGTTCCAGCACAGACGAGAGAGTATGTTACATTTTTTGTTTCTAAATTTAAGCTCAGCGCCTAGAAACGTCCATTGAAATCTGGGAATCACCCTCCCGTATATCAGAAAGATAAGCGGTTCTGTGAAGGACGCGTGCAGATGAGCGGTTCTGTTTAGAGACCTTAGTAATGAGCGGGTCTGTGTGGACTAAAAACAAATAAGCGCATATTGATAAGAGGTACCGGGATGCAAGGTTATGCCAACTCGCCCCAATCGGCCAAATTTTCAAAATCTCGCCCCATTCCAATTTAATGGCACTCCCCAGACAAAGAGAATCCGTGCAAGTACCAGGCAGGCTCCGGCAACCCTCGGGCAGCCCCCGGGCAACTCCCGGGCAACCCCCGGGCAACCACCGGGCAACCCCCGGGCCACCCCCGGGCCACCCCCGGGCAACCCCCGGGCAACCTCCAGGCAACTTCCGGGCAACATCCGGGCAACTTTGGGCAACCTCCGGACAACCACCGGGCAACTTTCCTGCTTGTAACCAGTGCGGAGACCAGAGGGGTGGGGAGTATCAGGCTGACAGCAGCGGCCGGCTTATTGGGGCAAGGGGCGGGCAACCTCATGGGCAACTTACGAGCAGGACCCTCGCAAAGCCCTGGAGTGTTGTGGGCCTGCGCGCCGTCAGTCGCTAGCGGTGCAACGAGGTACCGCGGGTCGGTTCACGACCCTATGCCAGTGAGGACAGCAGCCGGGCATCCACCGGCAACTGCCGTGCAACTCATGCCTTTGCGCATCTCGCTCCCCAGCGCCTGCGGGGTCGATTCTCTACGCTACGCACTGTGAGAAAAGTAAGGCAGAATGTTCGTTTTACGACTTCAGAGCTACAGATGTGATTCAGGTGTCAAATCGGGCTACATTTAGACCAACCGAGCTCCCAGTTAAAAGGCCATCCCTCTAAATAAAACACAAAATTCATTTTAATTGGGGCGCGTTAGCACTGGGGCGACCTGGACTGGGGCGAATTAGGCATGGGGCGAGTTAGCTGGGGCGAGTTAGCTGGGACGAGTTAGCTGGGGCGAGTTAGCTGGGGCGAGTTAGCTGGGGCGAGTTAGCTGGGGCGAGTTAGCTGGGGCGAGTTAGCTGGGGCGAGTTAGCTGGGGCGAGTTAGCAGCTGGGGCGAGTTAGCTGGGGCGAGTTAGCTATGGGGCGAGTTAGCTGGGGCGAGCTGTCCTAGATCCGCAGCTTTCGACTCTTTCATCTCGCGTGAGGTACTGTCACAATCAGCCGGAAATCTCTGTTGTAGAAAAATCCTGCTACCAATCTAATTGCTTTTTTGTTTCTTTGTTGTAAAAGAAGTAAACGTCTGCACGCCAGCCACCAACCGGTGCGGCTGCACGACATCAGAATACAGTCTCGTAAACGAGATCACGATGGAACTATCCATTCTAGTTTCGCTTAACTGCTAGTCATCAGGTACCCATGCCGTTCGAATGAAGATCCTACTCGTGCCTCTAGCACTCATGTGCCAGCAAGCCATCTACGGCAAACGATACAACTCTTTAGTTGTGAGTTATAATACAAGTTTTCAATGTCCATGTAATATTCGCAATGCATTGTGTTTGCTCGATTTAAAGATTCATTATTTCTTTAAATTCTGCTTGGATGTAGAAAAAAACCTCTATTATTGATTCATTAAGACACTAAATGCAACATTTTGGTTACACCATTTGTTCGCTGAAAGTGGAAACTAAATTACACCATACTGAGCACAATAAATACTAGTTCTCTACCTCCCAAGAAGAGGTGTGGAAGGTAAAGAACAAGTAACAAAAAATGTAATCCAA
>NW_026267202.1:171677-175916 GCF_000697945.3 Frankliniella occidentalis
GGCAATGTGACTGGTGTAAATGTAGCTATTGATGACAGCTGCTGGGTAAGACATTTTAAAAAGTGGTGTGACATCCAGGCACTTACATGTAAATGTCACCGGCTCTAACCAAGGTGTATATGGCAGCCGTATATGGTACACATGAAAAACATTGACAATCATGTCCACACTCATTCGTGTTAAATGACAACTACATACACCCAGGACTCCACTGACCGAAAAAGCTTCATTCTGTCTGTTTGTTTGTCCGTCTGTCTGTCTGTCGGTCTGTACGCACGATAACTCGAGAAGGAATTGAGAGAGCGATCTGGGAATTCCGGGGTAGTTTTGTATCATAAAAAGACAGATCGAGGTCGAAGATAAGCATTCTAGCTCAAAAATTGACTTTAAAAAAAATCAAAAACCACAGGTCGCAAAATGTATTATTTTTCCAAATATTTTTTTATGGGTTTTCAAGGGGTAACTCCAAAAAGTAGAACCGCTTGATCAAAAATTTCGTCCGTTTTGCTATATCTTGTACCGTTTGGGTGTTAGGGGGCATTTTTTGGCAAAAATAAGGTGAAAATGACCTAATGATACATTAAATCGTAAAAAAGGCTTCATATCGATGAAATTGTAAAGGAAGTAATACTTTCACCACACATTCGGCGTCGAACCACACCCTCCTTTGGGCTCAAGCTCAAGGGTCCCTAGCTTATCTACTATCACTAAAACGTTGATTTTTACATAACAATCCCCGCATGGAAATAAGTATATCCAAATGACACTTTCGGGTATACTTTTGTAAAAAGTATACATTAGGTATACTTAAAATATAGCAGATTGGAACCGCAACACTTTAGTGGCACTTTAGGCAAACTTTTTTCATACTTTTTGCATACTTCTTTTACACTTTTAAGACACTTTGGCCTGTCACTTTCTTGGCTCTTTTTTTCCGTGTGTTTCTGTCAAATTACAACATTTAATGAATATCTTCATAGAATATCAGAAGTTTCATTTCTCTAATTTTAGAATAAAAAGTCACCGGAAAATGCTGTGAGCATGTCAAATTTTGTGGCTAGTAGGCCCTACTGCCGTATACATTCCTATTAACTCCTCTCGGGGGTCAGCGCCGCAGGCCTATATGTGCGCCAGGCGCGTTGCAGCGTAACGAAGTTTCGTGAGATATCGCGAATCCTGTTACGCGAGGCGTGGTCTGGCGTACATATAGCTAGTTTTTACCTTTCAGGCATTAATTTTTAACAGGACATGAGCGTGAGTGAGTGATTTTTAGGAAAACAAAGTACACAGAATTGCTGTTACCATATCACCGGGTAGTGCTCAAACCACACGGTAAAAAAAGTTTCGTCCAGGAACAACTCGTGAAAGCAGATGATACAAATTCACGAAATATTCAAGTCTTTAATATTTCAGGGGGAGCTAACGGGTCGCATTACTTGCACAAGTATATAGATAATTAACAAATCTTAATTTACATAGAAAAACGTATTTATACTTTAAAAGATTAGGGTTGGGTTCTGTTTCTCATATACTTAGTAATGTTTTGAAGAGACTAAGACAAAGTGTGAAGAGGGATGTAGAGAGCAGTGCATCCAAAAGGGAAGGCTGTTGTGGGCTTCTTTTTTTTTGCGGCTATGCTTTAACATGGGCAGAGGAGGGAGAAGCCCGCACCAGCCTGCAATTTTGGAGGCACTGGTAGAGAGTGATGCACCTCAATAGAGACATAGTTTGCTAATATTTCTGAGGGTAACGAAAATTCACTATACTTTATTTATCTTCGTAGTAATCACTCGCTTACGATTATGTCCACTTCTTGAAAAGACAATGCCGAAAATGTGACAATAATTTTAGTTGAGTTAGCCCGTTTGCAGCTTACTGTCAATTCCTTCGCAAATCAACAATCAAATTCGTTCACATGGCTAACAGCAGACGCTGTAAAAATGCAAATTTGAGAAGCCTCAAATCTCTGTTATTACAGTCAAGAGTAATTGTCGATCTCTGGGCAAACAACCAATGGAAAGAGAACGCCTTTATCATAAACTTCAAAAAAGGTGCATGTCGCGCTCTTGTGGATTATATGCCAGGATTTTACGAGCAGTTCTTTAAGATGCAAATGATGCAAGAAACTAAAGGCAGGTGCATACTCAGACCAGTAAGTACTTAGATTGCAAGTAATTTGCTCTCGCAATCCTGTTACGTATTTATTCTGTTTGATATTTCATAATTGCGGCTCCAGACACATAGTAATTACAATCTTATAAACTGTAGAAACTTCAATCTACAGGGAGTTTACAAGGTTAATAACACGCCAGTAGACTGGACTTTTCCAAGTGTCCCAATCGTGCCTTATGGGCGCTATAGATTCAGACTCTCGATAGGCAAAGCTGAAAACGTTTACGGATGCGTGGTGGCAGAAGCTAGAACTGTTCCAAAACCCTAGTAGGGTTCGTTATTTCATTGCTGAATACATTACAGAATACCTCGTAGCTTTTGCGCGCGGTGTCCAAATATCACAATGCACTTAACTTTACTACAACTGTCATTGTTAATCTGACCAAGTCTGAATGGACGCCGAAATCACTATGCTGTAAAAATACCACCCCGGAGCTCTTGCTCTTGGGACATGAATGAGAGAAAAATAAATATAGAAAGAAATAAAGAAATAAAATTATATGGCAGACACTGGAAAGAACGATTTCGTTCTCTTTATTCGAACTACTCCTCATTAGAGGGTAGCGTAAAAAAAGGATTTGAGATATTGAAATGGCGGGTATGCGGAAAAGTTGTCTTTTTAGATGTAGAATCCAGTGCAATTTTTTATTTTGAGATCGGACAATATTTTCCGATCGCGCAACGAGCTCCAAGTTATGCATTAGCTCTTATGGGGAAAATCGTAAAAAACCATGAAAAAATGAAAATCAAAAATTTAGACTTTGTACGTGATGTTTTTTGCAAATCTGTTTTCAGAAATGCAATCTACGCCAAAAAAGGCATCCGGTGATGTATCACACTTGATATTGGAACCCATGGTTTAGGCGGTGTAGGCTGCATAATTTGATGACTTTGGTGCAATTTGATGCAATTTGGGCTTAAATTGATACCTGGCCGGCACTGAACCGCTCACTATAATATCAAGTGTGACACATTAGTGGATGCCTTTTATGGCGTAGATTGCATTTCTGAAACCAGATTTTTAAAAAACATCACATACAAAGCCCAAATTTGCGATGTTCATTTTTTCATGGTTTTGGACGATTTTTCCCATAAGAGCTAATGCATAACTTTGAACTCGTTGCGCGATCGGAAAATATTGTCCGATCTCAAAATAAAAATTTGCACTGGATTCTAATTCTAAAAAGACAACTTTTCCGCATACCCGCCATTTCAATATCTCAAATCCTTTTTTTACGCAACCCTCTACTCCTCATGTCTTCACTTCCGCTAGAACGCAAGAGACAGTCTCTGGTACTCCCTTCGGACAAACGCGCCGCCACGCTTCAGAGCCTCCATTAGATCGCCTTACATACTCGACTCGGCGCACACAGGTGGCCCCCGCAGGGCCCAGGGTGGTCCGCGAGTCCCACCAATGGTACCCTGACCAGGGCGCAGGCGCAGGAGACTGCCCCCCACCCCCACCACGAACTCAAGCACCTCAAGTGCACGGTCGACACCCTCGGACAAATTGCGTGCTAGCTGGCGTCGCACAGTGGGCTCAAACCACGAAAAAGCGGCCAAAATTAATATAAGCGGAAACCAATAACTTGAATAAACTCCACCTTCGTT
Organism: Frankliniella occidentalis; assembly: GCF_000697945.3. Lineage (NCBI taxonomy): Eukaryota > Metazoa > Arthropoda > Insecta > Thysanoptera > Thripidae > Frankliniella > Frankliniella occidentalis. The sequence continues at coordinate 175,461 of NW_026267202.1, forward strand.
CTAAGGGGTTTTCGTGTGCGCTGAATCTATTTCTGCAATCAGTTTTGACGTGGCAGGGGCGGAACCAGGCCAAAAAAGGGGGGTAGATATTAGTTTTTGTCTGATTCCACTTAAATTTGGTACATTGGGGTTTTGACGGCTGCTGAATTCATTTCTGATATGCGTTTTGACATGGCAGGGGCGGAACTAGGCCAAAAGGGGGGTAAATATTTTTTTTTGTCTGATGCTGCTTAAATTTGGTACAGGGGGTACCTCCTTTTTTGGACTAGTTCCGCCCCTGCGGCGTCAAATTTGGTGGAAGAAATGGAATCAGCATGCTTTGAAACCCCCCTATGATGAGTTTAAAGAAATTCGGACAAAAAATAAACTTTCCCCCTCTTTTTTGGACTAGTTCCGCCACTGCGGCGTCAAATTTGGTGAAAGAAATGGAATCAGCATGCTTTGAAACCCCCCTAT
>NW_026267202.1:177012-180404 GCF_000697945.3 Frankliniella occidentalis
GAGAGAAGCAGAGAAAGGGGGGGGGGAGAGAGAGGGAATTGCGGCGCTGACGAGGGTAGATGGAGGAGGCAAATGAGCGGCCTTTCACTCCCTTTCGCGCCCGGCGCCCTCGGCGGCGTCGCGCAGGCTATGTTCGCTTGTTTAATCGCCAGGACCCAAAAAGCTCCTTCATAGGTGACGTGCAAGCGCGCGCGCGCGCGCGCGTGTGTGTGTGTGTGTGTGTGCGTGTGTATGCTTGCGTGTGTGGTTGGCGCGAGGCGCATGTGTTGATTTTACACCGGATTGCTGGGACATTGTCTCGTCTAATGTCGTTTTAATTCCACGCGGCAGTAGACAGGGGAGGCGCCAGGCGCGCGGGAAGTGCAGGATTCGGTGATGGTGTTGAAATTAATTTGCCAAGCCAATTTCAGGGCGGGGCAGAACATTGCAATAGATTACTAGGTGGACGGATGATATTTTTCTTCTGTATCTCACTTTCTTTTCCCCCTCCCTCTCTCTCTCTCTTTTAACCAGTTGCTCACACTGGAAATGCAAGTGTGTGAATGTCGCTCACCTGCAGGTGAGCGACATTCCATTCGTACACTTAGGGGGGTAAAGGTGTGAAAAAATTCACTCCCAGACCTGTACTAATACATTTATTAGTAAATTTTATAGTTATGTAATAGTTATTGTAACGCAGCAAGATTACTCACTAATTCATTCAAATTTTATTGCGTATACTTTTGTAAGTTACTAACCGATAAAAGAAAAATTGTCAGTAATGTCAAAAGGAATTATTTCGTATTATTAGTGACAGTGTTTTCAGTAGATCATAAAGGCTTTTTGCGCAGCAGCAATACTGACAATGGGTCAAAATAATAGGCACAGGATGAGAATGGCTCCTATCGTGATTTGCTATCTGAACGTAGCTTAGAGGTCAGCTGAGTGGTGTACAACGAAAACGGTTGAACACTTCATTTATCAGTATAACAGTAATGGAACTGCGGCCAACCTTCAATGAAAACTGTTGTTTTACATAGAACGAACTGCTTGGAGAACCTCGTCTGGGTAGACAGCCAAAATAGGCTGGCCGAAAATTCTATAGATTATGTTGTCATCCATAGCTGTTATGTCGCGGGGGAGCTCGTACTAGACTGAAATTGAGATCTCATTAGAAATGGAGAACACATTATAGGTCGCACAGCAGTAGCTTCCGACTCTATCATCTCGCGTGAGGTCCTGTCACAATCAGCCGGAAACCTCCTTTGTATAAAAATCCTGCCACCAATCTGATTACTTTTTTGTTTCTTTGTTGTAAAAGTAGTTAACGTCTGCACGCCAGCCGCCAACCAGTGCGGCTGCACGACAGCACAATACAGTGTCGTAAACGAGATCACCATGGAACTATCCATTCTAGTTTCGCTGCTAGTATTCTGGTACCCATGCCGTTCGAATGAAGATCCTACTCGTGCCTCTAGCACTCATGTGCCAGCAAGCCATCCACGGCAAACGATACAACTCTTTAGTTGTAAGTAGTAATACAAGTTTTCAATGCCCATGTAATATTCGCGATGCATTGTGTTTGCTCGATTTTTAGATTCATTATTTCTTAAAATTTTGCTTGAATGTAGAAAAAAACTCAATTATTGATTCATTAAGACACTAAATGCAACGTTTTGGTTACACAACGTATGTATTACCTTTCCTTTGCTGAAAGTGGAAACTAAATTACACCATTTTGAGCAAAAGAAATACTAGTTCTCTACCTCCCAAGAAGAGGTGTGGAAGGTAAAGAACAAGTAACAAAAAATGTAATCCAACAAGATAAATTTTAACAGAGTATTTTGTCGATAACGTGCCTGAACTATGACCTCAAAGAATATGCATTTGTCGTGGCAATAGCCTCAAATGGTGTTCTTTTGATAAACAAATGTTCTAAGGGGACGTTCATCTTAACGACGAGGTTTCACATCTCTTTTTCGAACAGGGTCCTTACGTGGCTTACGGAGAACTCTTTTACTCGTGTGACCCAAACAACACCACGCTTCCCTGGAACTGGCATTTGCGTGCTTCCCACTTCAACCCATATAAACCAAAAGAGTTGCAACTTGTGACGGGCAATGTGACTGGTGTAAATGTAGCTATTGATGACAGCTGCTGGGTAAGACATTTTAAAAAGTGGTGTGACATCCAAACACTTACTTGTAAATGCCACCAGCTTTAACCACGGTGTAAAAAGCAAATTTTAGAAGCACCAAATCTCTGATATTACAGGCAAAAGTAGTTGTGGATCTCTGGTCAAACAACCAATGGAAAGAGAACGCCTTTATCTTTTACTTCAAAAACGGTGCATGTCACGCTCTTACGGATAATATGCCAGGATTTTATGAGCAGTTCTTTAAGACGCAAATGATGCAAGAAAATAAAGGCAGGTGCATAGTCAAACCAGTAAGTACTTAGATGGCAAGTAATTTGCTCTCGCCATCCTGTAACGAATTAATTTTGTTTGATATTTAATATTTGCGGCTTCAAACACATAGTACTTGCAATCTTATAGACTGTAATAATAACTTCGATCTACAGGGAGTTTACAAGGTTAATAACACGCCAGTAGACTGGACTTTTCCAAGGGTCCCAATCATTCCTTATGGGCGCTATAGATTCAGACTCTCGGCGGGCAAAGCTGAAAACGTTTACGGATGCGTGATGGCAGATGCTAGAACTGTTCCAAAACCCGAGTAGGGTTCATTATTTCATTGCTGTATACATTACAGAATACCTCGTAGCTTTTGCGCGCGGGGTCCAAATATCTCAATGCACTTAGCTTTACAACAACTGTCATTGTTAATCTGACCAAGTCTGAATGGACGCCAAAATCACTATGCTGCAAAAGTACCACCCAGGAGCTCTTGCTCTTGGGACACTTCATGTCGAAATTAGCACTTTTTGAAGTGTCAAAAGACCTTAAAGGCCAGTGAATTCTTGGGTTCCCCAGGTGGTAGTAGTTCGTGTAGACATCTATAAACAAGAACTGGCTGTCGAAAAGCGTGCAATTCAACATTTGAAAATGGGACTTTTGGCCGCTTTTTCCCGGTTTGAGCCCACTGTGCGTCGTGTCAGTACTGCACCTTTAAGCTAAAAGGGAGAGGACTGCTGTGATATTTAACAGGTATGCTCTGTTTTTATATGTCATAAGATGCCAAGAACTAGAAAGACCCGTGCAACGGCAACGCCAAACAATATGACACGGGCTTCGTTCTCGCCTCAGTCAGTCGTACTCCCTCCCGTTGTCGCTTCTCGCGGTGGCTGATCCAGAGACGCCATCGCTGTCGGAAGTCCTTTCATATCAATTCAAATACACACACGCACCGATAGAGAGAGAGAGAGAGAGAGAGAGAGAGAGAGAGAGAGAG
>NW_026267202.1:181204-182953 GCF_000697945.3 Frankliniella occidentalis
TCTATTAACAAATAGATGAAGAAAAGTTGAAATAAAGTTTCTTTTCTTCGAACAAGCGTGTCATCCACGCGTGCACCTGATTTCAAATACTTGTTTCTTTGGTCGCTGTCAAAGCGGCGTTGTCTCACCGCGCACGACAGTAGCGACACGTAGACGTGATTAGTCAGAAGAATCACTTAGTGTACGAGGTGCGCGGCATCAAAACGCATTCACGGTGCCGCATTAGGCGCCGCTGCTGCGGGGCGGGAGAAAGGGGGGGGGGGGCGGGGGATGTCAAACGGTGTGGTCTCTGACCCCTCGGCGGAGGCACCACGCCCCGCCCACGCCACGCCCTGCCACGCCCCGCCACGCCCCGCCACGCCCCGCCACGCCACGCCACGCCCTGCCACGCCCCGCCACGCCAGGCGCGACACGGATTAATTAATAGCTTTAATTGCTCCCGGGCCCTGGCGCCCTGGCTCCGCGGGGCCACATCCGAAAACCAGAGAGAGAGAGAGAGAGAGAGAGAGAGAGAGAGAGAGAGAGAGACAGAGAGGCCCTTCACCGCTGCTCGAGTCGCGCGAGCCTATCGCTCTGCAAGTACTACCAAGAGTAGGACAATCAACGTCGACCGCATCTACCACCCATAGAATCTTTAGTAAAAAAAATTGAAATAAGTGAATTAACAAGTTTTTAAAATAAAGGGCAAAAATAGAGTTAACAAATGAACCATAGTGATGTTGCCGCAACCTAACAGAGATATCGGAGCCTGATAGCTATTGGTTCATTTCCATAAACGGAGGTATACTTAGACAGAAGCGCAGGCGCACTTTCTTTACAGCAGCCTTGTCGCGGAACAGGAAAAGGGCGGCCACCCATCCCCTTCTATTCAGCAACACGCACACACACACACAGGCGTGCGCCAGCAGACACACACCTGTGTTCACCCGGATACATAGTTTCCCGACACGGGTATTCTAAGGGAGCACCTCCTAAAGTTTTAGCGATAAATAACACCCCTCGCGCGTGCACAATTCTGAGTGTGTGTGTGTGTGTGTGTGTGTGTGTGTGTGTGTGCGCGCGCGCGCGCGCAACTGCGAGAGAGCGAGAGAGAGAGAGACGCACGTGAGGAGCGGCGCTGGCGGGACGACAAGAGCGATGACTATTTACCGTAATGAAGCAACAAACCGAACGGCTGAGAGAGCGGGGGCTCAAAAGGAGCAAACACCTCGTCTTGTTGCTGCTTGTGCTCTCCGCCACGATATATGCGAAAGGGCAGGATGCGCAAGGGGGAGAGAGGGGAGAGGGGGGGAGGGGGTGCGACGTGCGACATAGGCAGGGGCAAACCTCTCAAAGCAAAATGTGTCGTCGGGAAGCTTTGCCTTTCATCACATAATGAGCGGGGGGTAGAAAAAAACACACACACCGCTTGAGTCTGGACCAATTATTTGCACAAAATTACGCCTTGTCACATTAAAATCACAACATTCAAGCATGTATGCATGCAAAGTGTACATGAAATTTTTGTGCAAATGTGCAAATTTGTTTAAAACCTCAATGTCGATTTGGACAAATTTGTACGCAAAAATTCGTGACTTCATATGCAGGATTTATTTCACGATCACGATTGCAAAAGTCGAGTTAAAATAATCGCAGAAATGTATTCAAAAAATTTGATTGCGTAGCTTCCTACAAATCAAAAGAATCCAAGTACGAATGACAAGTAATTGATATTCTCTTCACATTTCAGAATGGAAAGCAACCCATACA
>NW_026267202.1:183158-185034 GCF_000697945.3 Frankliniella occidentalis
TCCCTCTCTTCCACCTCGCCGGCGACAGCCGCTCCTCTCCGACCTAACCCAATTCAATTATGAGGCGTCAACATGGCTTTCAGGGCGGAAATAGATATTACATAAGGCTGTAGACGTTGCAGGCCGCCCAGGCCGGTAGCCGGAAGCAGATCGCAGTAGCAGCAGCGGTTTCACACTTACACCCAGGCAGGATACCGGCGATTCCGGCTAGACTGCTACGCGTTCCCTTGCGCTGCCAGCCTGACCCGCAAATATTTTATTAAAGCGAACCGCGACTGCACTGCACCAGCAGGTGCACAGCAGTAAAGCGGGGGAAATACCCCCTCCCCTCTGTTGGGGGTAGCTCGGGAGTCGTAGGAGTACAGTATACGCAGTTACCCCACCGGACGCGCCGGATGAAAACTAATTCTAATCAGCGGGAGCAGCAGCAGAGAGAGAGAGAGAGAGAGAGAGAGAGAGAGAGAGAGAGAGAGAGCCGGCGGCAGGTCGGCGGCAGATAGAGAGAAACGTCCCCCGAGCGCGCGATTTCTCACTGGCGCGGCGCATCGGCTGCGGGCAGCGGGGCCGAGGCCGAGGGTTGGCGGCAGAATGACCCATTTCCACCGGTGACCTCCCTCTTCTTCCTCTCCACCTTTTACCGTTCCTCTATACTCCTACTGATCTCCCTTCACCAGCCTCTTCGTCCCACTACAGGCTCTAACCTCCAATTTCCAATCATTTTACACACCTGCTTACGCATTGCCTTCTATGTGTAGTTATACAGCCAACGCTCCCACATTTCCCCCACACTTCTCGCCCCTCTTCACTCTTTTCCTCCTCTCCAACACGCTGCGCTTTTTCCGATCGCGCCGCTAAAACAACGAATGCGGTGAGGCGGTATAAATCGCCCGCCCCGGCGCGCCCGCCGTTCGCGGCAATGCGTCAAGTTAAATTAGGAGGCCAATAATGGTGAAATAGAGGGAATAAAGGGGTAAAACGGTAGGGCCTGTTATTGGAGAGAGGGAAAAGGACAGCCGTGTAGCCGTGTACTACAGTGTATAGGAAGAGAAAAACCGCGTACCTTCGGTGATAGCGCCGCGCCTGGCAAGTCTGTGGAATGTTGCACACTTGAAGTCGCGTGACATTACATTCGTACACCTTATTCGGGCAAAAGACGATCCAAATTTCAAAGACAATTCACACATTTTCCTTGCTCACGTATGGGAGCACGTACGGTCATGTTTTCAGTGTTGATGAATTAGTAATCTACTGTTCGAGCCACCGCCCGGCGCCCGGCTCCCCCTCTGCTATGGCAGAGCTCATGGCAGAGGTACGGCTGCTATAAGCTCGAAAATAAGATCTCACTAAGAATGACGCGCATTCGCGTGCCATTCCCCGCAGGCGGCGAACTCCTGTCTCTCACTCTCTCTCTCTCTTACACTCACTCCCTCTCTCACTCACTTCCTCTCCTTTTTACCCAAAACATCCTCCACCATGCCAACAAGGAGGAGAGCGCGACGCGACGGCTCCATACCTTTCCAGGACGGGGAATCTCGGGCCCTCTTCTCTCCCTTCAGTCGGAGCACCGCGAGCACACCGACTGCCCCGCGGAGTATTTCTTCACCCAAATCCCAGTCATTTCTCAAGGAAAGGAATGAAATATAGTTGGCAACTGTTCTAAGGCGCACGGGGGGCGTGGCGGGGCGGGGGGCGTAGGGCCTGGGTAACGGACCGAGCGGCATAGCAAGGGGTGCTGCCATTCCAATGATTCCTCCTTACTTCTCCCGGCTAGCACCAAGGGGTTGCGAGCGTTCGCGTCGCGCGGCCATCCCCCGCGTGGGGCGGAGAGAGACAGGGAGAGACAGTGAGTGGGAGGGAGAGGGAGGGAGGGAGGGAG
>NW_026267202.1:185175-189102 GCF_000697945.3 Frankliniella occidentalis
CTGCGGCGGCGTGTGGCGTGGCAGAAACTGCAGCAGCATAGCGCGGCATTCCCCAATCCGAGCAGCCGCCGCACCACCACCGCAAGGAGCCGGAGGAGGGTCTGGACTTGTGCCGATCCAGTGGGGGCGGCGGCGGGGCCCTCCGGCGGGCCTGCTCTGGCACTCGGGCTGCTCGGCCGGAGTCCTCCGCGGGCGAACCGCAAGAACATTCTCACAAAAACACTCGCTCTGTGCGCCGCCGCTGCGGAGGTTGCGGTTTACATATTATTATTGCCAGGGGGGCCGAGGATGAATGTGCCACGGGGAATAAGGTGTGAGGCGGCCGAGCAAGCGCACCGCCGCGAGCAAAATTTAAGGGACCTGAATCTGAATCGGTTTGAATCGGCTTCCCCCGCCCCGCGCTTCGTGCGCGCAGTAGTACAGAAAAGTGGCGCCGCGCGGGGCCGTCGGAAGAGGGGGAGGAAGAAGGTATGTATCCGCGCGCGCGATCGCGCGCGGCACGTAGAGCTTGAGAAGCGCGACTGCGAAGCGAATAGCACCGAATCCGCGGGAGTTCTTTGGCAAGCTCGGAATAACAGAATGTTGGACGCCCTCATTAATCGTGATCTTACATATCACTGGACCCGATCCCGATATGATTACTAGCTCGCTGGTCGCCGCATTTTTAGTCCAGCACTGCAGTGGAAACTCCGCGTGCCCACTGCATCCTCCTGATTCTTTCTATGAAACCTAATAACGATTTAGTTTGTCTGTTTTACAAAACTTCAATTTTCAAAACTTCAATCGTGTAGGTTTTTACTTTCGAAAAAAAAAAAGCGGCTGTTTTTTTGTTGTTTTTAGCAGATGATACCTTACAAACCTTACTTAACTGAGACTTAACATAAGTAAACATAAGAATATTTAAGTAAGGTGTCATTGCTTTTACTCTCGGTAAGGACAGAGAAGCGAGAGCAGGGCCAGCTATCTTAAATATTGTGCTAGGGGGGATAGTGAGGCTGAGGCTGAGGCATGAGGCTCGATTCCCGTCGCCGCACGCCCGCGCCGAGCAGGCCGCGCCAACCCCCTCCCCCACCCGCTCCCTCCGCCAGAGCCCCCGCTTCAAAACTAAACACAGGGAGGACGCTGGATTGTAAACAAGCCGTAAAACGAATGATATGGTGATAGACGATACAGCGCGGTCACAATCTTTTAAATGTAGTGTCTGTAATGTTTTTCTTAAATCATATAAATTGTTTTATAAATATGGGAGAAAGGTAGAACAAAGCTTACTCTTAAATTGGTATCATCTGCTTTCACGATCCGTTTCTGGTCGGAACTTTTTTTTTTCCCTTAAATTATTTATTGGGGTATAGGCCAATTTTTGTGCGATGAGGAGTCGTATAGTCCTGCCTCCGGTTGTCGCCCGTGTCGCCTCTCCCCCCCGCAGCCTCACGACTGTCCAGCAGCAGGCAGCAGCAGGCAGTCGGATTGAAGTCGGACGCCCCCCGCCGCGCAAGAGAACACAATCAGTGGCCGGCCGGCAATTTGTGAGACGTCAGGAGCAGCATGGCACGTTGTCCACCCGGCAGAGCGACGCGCGGAGCGACGCGCGGAGCGACGCGCGGAGGGGGCCGTCGATCTAAAGTCGCTGGGCTTGTCTTTAATCACTCCCCCAGGGGCGGTGGAAGAGAGAGAGACAACTTACGTTCGAAAAAGCCATCGAGATTTTCAAAGATTGTTTTTGTTGTGTTGTTTTTGTTTTTTTTTTGTTCTGCTTGAGCATCTTGCGTTTTTTGCACCCCTAGTTTCACCCACGGCAGCAGCCTGTCGGATGAGCATCGCCCCCGCGCGCACGAGTTTCCGACCGGCGAGCTTGACGTCCTCAGACGACCCTGACCCGTCGTCGTCCGTCGGCGATCCGAAGTCCCGGACCAGACCAGCGCTCTCGGGAGCACCTGGTGTGCCTCTGTTCCTGACACCGACACTGTTGAGTGGACCGACCGAGCGGCCTGCGCCGCGCCAAACTATCTGCGGTTCTTCTTCAATGACCGATATTCTGTTCTGTGCGCGGGAAAGGCTTAGTTAGCAGAACGCATGCTCTGCACAATACGGGGTACTGCCAATCATGAAAGGCGGTAACTCGTCTTGCACTCTCGGCAGCGGACCGCGTTGGGAGAGAGGCAGAGGGGAAGTGAGCGAGAGAGCGCGCGCGCGCGAGGGAGAGAGAGAAGCAAACATTTTTCCGTGAAGTACCCGGTTGATTCGGGAAGGTACTTTCCAGTGCACTTTTCGCGCCTCAATTTTTTAGGTTATGTAGTAACTTTCGATGAAAAAAAGCGTATTTGAGAGAATTATGACGGCGAACTAGTTTGAGAACAGCTCAACTTCATTTCTACCTGCAAGGCTCACAAACCATCAAAAATTCGAAATTAGTAAAACACTAAAATTCGTCAACTTGTGCTCTGCGCATGCGCCAGAGAAAACCGGGAATTTTCCCGGAAATAAAACCGGGAACTTCGCGGAAAAATGTTTGCTGTGAGGGAGAGAGGGAGGAAGTGAGAGAGAGAGGGCGCCACAGGGGGGTCATGCAGAGTGGCGGGCGGGCCGTGCCTCCCCAGAGCAAGGCGAAAATACACACATTCACTATCAGCGCGGAATTCCCGCCGCATTGTAAGGAAGAGTAAAGGAAAAAATACGAATACGTAAAGAGAGGCGCCGCCCAAACCCACCACGTCGGGAATTACATCTTGTACGGCGCAAAAGAAATAATAAAGTGAGCAGGAAATGGAAACACACGCGCTAGTTGGGCGGCGCTTCCGCACTCCTCTTGCAGATCGCTATCGCGCCACTCCTCAAATCGAGGGGTCGCCAACAACTTCGATATTCCTCCGTACACGGACTGATATTACCTCAAATATTACACCAATATTAGCCATATTACTGGTAATATTACCTCGATATTACACATTTTTCTAGTATTATGACGTCACAGCTTGAAAATTGGCTCAATATTACCAATATTATTTGTAATATTCAATATTCCTCCGTACACGGCCAAGGAGAGTTGACGACCCCTCGCCTCAAATATAAGAAAGGACAAGTATTTCATCACTTTGTTAGTGGGGACTACGCTAAAAGGACTACGACGTAGAGTCTACGTTTTACAGTGTGAAAGGGAAGTAAACAATATATTTTGCAGATTTGCGTGAACCGCGCAGAAAGAAAAAAGTTGTGTGTTTAGACCTTTCGAAATGTTTTGAATTTTAAGAAACTTTTTGTTCCTAAACTTTAAAGCAAATGCTTCAAAACATGTGTTATTCAAATTAATATGAATATTTTACAGTATATTTCAAAAAACAAGCGATAAAATTACAGCTAATACAGTACACTACACAATCGAAGGCTTATCCACACTGTGCATTCGGAGCGATGCTTCCGCAGAGAGCTAATTTGCTAATTTCCGCAAATTTCGTGTTCCACACAGTACACTCAAACTTTTCTCCAGTGTGCAAATTGTTACATGAAAGGGAAGTGAACGAAATATTTTGCAGATTTGTGTGTACCGCGCAAAGAAAGCGATTTGTTTTGACTTTTCAAAATGTTTTGAATTTTAAACAACCTTTTTGTTCTTTAACTTCAGAGGAAATGCTTCAAACCGTGTGTTATTCAAGTTAAGATAAAAAAATTAACAGTTTACTTCAATAAACAAGCGATAAAATTACAGCTAATACAGTACACTACACAATCGAAGGCTTATCTACACTGTGCATTTGAAGATGCTTCCGCAGAGAACTATTTACCGCAAATTGCGTGTTGCACACAGTACACTAACAGGACTCTTCTCCAGTGTGCGTTCGGAGATGTGTTCGCATATTAGAACTTTGTGAAAATTTCTTGTTGCACACAGTACACTCAAAAGGCTTCTCTCCAGTGTGCGTTCGGAGATGC
>NW_026267202.1:189452-197498 GCF_000697945.3 Frankliniella occidentalis
TTCTTGTTGCATGCAGTACACTCAAAAGGTTTCTCTCCAGTGTGCGTTCGCAGATGCCTTCGCAGATTAGAACAAACCGAAAATTTCTTGTTGCATACAGTACACCCAAATTGCTTCTCTCCAGTGTGCGTTCGAAGATGCATTCGAAGATGAGAACTTTGCGAAAATTTCTTGGTGCATACAGTACACTCAAATTGCTTCTCTCCAGTGTGCGTTCGAAGATGCGTTCGCAGAGTAAAACCTCGCGAAAATTTCTTGTTGCACACAGTACACTCAAAAAGCTTTTCTCCAGTGTGTGTTCGAAGATGCGCTCGCAGATTAGTACTTTGCGAAAATGTCTTGTTGCACACAGTACACTGAAAAGCCGCCTCTCCAGAGTGACTTCTCATGTGTGCGGCCAGTTTGTTTCGAGAGGGAATCTCTTTGCAGCAAACATCGCACTGGAGCGGCATCTTGGCACCAGATGCACGTTAACTCTGAAACAAAAGAAGAAAAAAGGAAAACAATAAAACAGATTTTTATATGTTTGTCCTGTATGCTTCTTTGTCAATGGCAGGAAGAGGAGGTGGAAAGGGAGATCCTTAATACGGCACTTGCTACTGGCACATGGAAAGTGTGTAGTCAGAACAATAAGTGTTTAACTCACTTTGTCCTCCTCTGCTTTTGGGTCGTTTCGGCTCGTTGAAACCGAGTGGCGAGGGTTGGGATTTATTAAGAGGGAAGAAAGAAATGGGTGTGGCTCAAGATCGGTCATCCGCATTTTTTGCAATATCGGACGCGCACCTCGTGCGCAGTAACTGCCCTCTCCCACACTCCGTCCATTTCCAATTCTCCTCCAGTCCCCGCAGGTAAAAGATCGACAGTGTTTCGGTTGTCCCTGATCAGAGAAGCTCCAGAGTTGTGCCACTTTTTCAGCAGTGGAATAAATAGTGCTTCGACTTAAATGAGTAAAACTGGACATATCGCTATTACCTTTGATGGCCGAATAAGAGGCGGATCTTGCGGCCAAAAGGGATCACTGCTGTTAACGCAGATATAAAACGTTACGCGGAAATAAAGGCGCGCGATGTAGGCGGCGTGGCGACACAGAGGGAAAAAAAAGTGAGCGGGGAGGAAGGGGAGAAAAGCGGGCAGAGCAAATCGGATTATGGCGAAACCGTACCCTGTGCCCTCTGCTTTGCCAACAAGTTTTGCGCGCAGCTTAACACGCCAAGGTGCGACCCACACAGCTCGCCGGGCAGCACACCCCGACTCCGGCCACAACCCAAGAGCGAAAATAAATGTCACACGCCTCGTACACTTAACAGTACCAATTAGTGTGCTAAATTTCATTCGTACTCAAAAGGGCACAAGCGTGGCTGTGAGATTCTATTCGTATTTTACTCAAGGTAAAAAAGGTCTGCAAAATTCCCTAGGAACCTTCTACTCTACACCTTTACTTGTCTAGGAGGGACTCTCAGGGGTGCGAGTAAAAATTCACACACCTACAAGTGTGCGACGTGCACAACACACTTGGGTTTTCAGTGCCCACACCGGCGTGGCGCGGACGTATTCAGGTGCAGAGAGGCGGGAGAGGGAGAGGAAAGGGGAGGGGAGGGGCGTACGAAGACGGCAGGCGGCAGGCGCAGTCGCCCCGCGGAGTCTCCATTGTGAGACTCCGCGGTTTTCCGAGAAAGGAGCCCGGCGCGCCTTCAATGGCGAATCTTTTTGCTAATAATGCAACATACTCTCCCCTCATTCTGAAGGAGAGCGGCGGAAAGAGCGCGGGGGAGAGAGGGAGAGCGGGAGAGCAATCTTTTGACATTAAGACTGGCGGGATGTGGGGGAATGGAAGGGTCCCGGCGGGCACACATTGACTATCAGCGCGGGGTTACCGCGGCCGCATTGTTGAGGAAGAGAAATAAAAAGAGACAGGACCGGGAAGAGAAGCGCCAGCAGAGCGCCAGAGCGCCAGAGTGCAGCTTCGCGTTTACACTAAAAGCAGTCTCAGACCGTGCAGCGTGCGTCCTTGTACGCAGGGGGGCGAGATTTTGCGAAGACAAATTTTTAAAACCATAAATTAAGATATAAAATACAGTCAATTGGCCTCCTGTCTCCTTTAGGCTTAACTCAGAGGTGAGCATCGGGCGGTCCGCAGTCCCGGTAAAGTGGCCCGCCAGTCCCGGTAATAACTGGCAAGGTTCCGAAAGCGAGAGGCGAGTGAGACGGAGCTACGGCCGGTGCAAGCGTTCCACTCGTACCTGTCGTTTTCGGAACGTTGCCGGTTCTTACCGGGACTCGCGGGCCACCTTACCGGGACTGCGGACCGCCCGATGCTCATCTCTGGCTTAACCGCCAGTTTCAGTTTTACCTGCACTGGAGCTGCCCATGTATCCAGAAGTAGCAAAAGGTTTTAAATCCATGTACGATGCTCTGTGATGTTTATTCTATTTACTATTTTTTTTCTCTTTTTTTTTTTCTTTTGTCCTGTCCGAGCATTTGTGTATGCCGCTCCTCTCGTCCAGCCGCAGACACGCCTGCTTCACCTCCTCCTCCGTTCCTCCCTCGTGAGAGGAATTTGCATCGGGCAGATATATTGTATGTCAGGGGGGCGCGCCACCTCGGACTCCTCCTGACGTCCTCCCCAGAGAGCTCCGCCCCACTGCACGTCCACACCCGAAATACCAACGAAGGGAAGCACCTGACTGACTCGCAGGATCAGACGGATCACGCACTGGAACCCATACACCCAACGCCCCACACGCGCAACGCAGACCCACACAAATGAGCTTTCTGTCTGTTCGGCAGAGGTGCAAGGAGCATAAGGAGAGATAGGTTTCTGCAATGGTATGCGCCGAAATCAAACTCAGCATTTAAAACTAGAATTTATAATTCAAAATGATTAAACGCTCATTTTCCAAAAATCACAAAACCTATTAAAATTCGTCAGAATTTGGCAAAATGCAAGTTTCTTTTAAGCCTTGGTAAAATTCCTGCAAAATTTATACCGGAAGTGAAAAAAATTGAAGAGGGATCACACCTAGACAATCTCGATTTCCTAACTTCAAACAAATAAAAGACAGAAACCCAGTTAGTGTACTCTTCTCGCAACAAGTCGGTTAAGTGCACATGGCGACGACATGCATTCATAGAAAAGGGAATAGAATAAATGATATGCACGGCTCACTGTGCAGCTGGACCGCCGCTCGCTTTCCGCATGTGTGTCTACTACTTAATGCACGGCCCGCACGCCATCGCCACCGAGTGTCTGATTTCGCGCTCCGATACGTCCCGATGCACGTTTAGCGTCGTCGTCAGGCGTCTGACGGCATTAGAGAGTGCCTTTCCATGTATGTAACGGCTAATGACATTATGACAGGAAGTGGGAAGTATCTCAATCTCTATCTCCATCTCTCTCTCTCTGGCGCTCTCGGTCGCCGCTCTGTATATCCCTCCCTTTCTCTCCCGCACGGTAAGCTGTCCTACGCACGCCCGACTCGATACTCCCACTTGCGCACACACCCACGAGCGGATCCATAAATGCATGCTACAGTATAGGTTATTTCAGTATGAAATGGTGCGGAACGCGCGTCCACCGCGTGGACGACACGCGTCGGGAAGTGCGGCGCCGCAGGCACACTGGAAAACAAAAGGGATAGCAATACAGCACTTTCTAAACGAGCAATACAGCACCTTTCAAAGGTGCAATACAGCACCTTTCAAAGGTGCAATACAGCGCCTTTCAAAGGTGCAATAAAGCACCTTTTAAAGGTACAATACAGCGCTTTTGAAAAGTGCGCATGTTTCTTAACACCCCAAACAGTTCTCAATTTATGACACTTCAGTGCCTTCCGAGAGGCACAAAGGCGTCACCATGGTGCACTCTTTCAAAAGTACCATCATTGCATGTGCATTTTTTTCTGAGCGGCACATTTGTAAACAAGCTGAATGTCGGTGGTCAGTCGTGTCGCTGACGGCCGGATGCACGGCCCGGGGCGGCACGTGTCGCTGCACGTGTCGCACGTCACTTCCACGTGTCGGTGGGGGTGCTCCGCTGTGCTCTGCGCTCCGCTCTGCCTCTGCCCTATGCTCCAGCAGCCGGGTCCATTAGCCCGCGGCCCCCGCCTGACCTTTCGGCCGCTGATTCGGTATGGACAACCCCTTGATTGCTGTACAGGGACAAGCCTGATTACTGGAAAAACAAAGGCGCTATCCGATCCTTTCAGCTGAACACTAGTGTTAAACACGTTTTAGGAAGTGTTAAAGTGCATACTTTCAGTTGATTTTACTTTTCAATATATTATCTGTAGGAGCAAGTCAATTTAATTTTTGGACGCATGATCGCATTTCCCGTTAAATTCCCCGCGTTGAACGACTCGATATTTGGTAGGGTCTGATAAACGGTAACAAATGAAAAGCGATTTAAAACAAACTGTACCATAGATGAAATCAATTTCTGTTATTTAACAGGACCCCATGGAATGTACGCTCGTTCGATGCTGAGTTTTATATAGATTTCGAAAAGAAAACGTAGAACATATTTTTTTGGCCTACAAAAATTGCTGCTCAATTCAAGTAAGATTTCAATATTATTTTGTAATTTTTTAATTCTTTTAATAAACATGACACAATATTTTAACAGTTTTTGGTCTGTTTAATAGTTGTTTTGTAGATTTCTTTTTTACAGTGTATGACGTGGAAAGTTGTGGATTTGCGCTCCCATATTACCCAGCAGCAGCCATCTCTCGTCGTCGGCCTTCCCCGCTCCGCCCCGCCTCGCTCGCCACCATGGCCATGGCCCCGCCCGCCAGGCAATACGTACGATGACAGGCGCACCAATTGCAACAGTGCCTCGCAATTACAAAAATATAACAATCGTCCCAGCTGCACGCGAGAGGCGGCGGCGCGCAACCGCGGTGCAATCCTGCAGTCCGTGGTCCAGTGCATCACATCACTAGACGACCTTATACTTCCTGCAAAGATAAGTACATGACACGTGAGACTGGACTAGAAGACCAGCAATCTAATAGATGGGCCAGCTAGCTGCCGTACTCTTCAGTGTTGTTGTCGCGTTGATGTGTAGGGTTACAGTGTGCCCTAGACTCAGGTCTTCCTGTTTCAAACTATCTGCATATTTAAGTAATTTTGTTTAGTTTCAACTCAATTCCGCGCTCTAGCATTCAGCGATTATGTGTGATAGTTTTCCAGCCCAATGTAAAATGTAGTTTTCTGGTTCAATTTTTATTGCAACATCTTCTACACAGAACTAAATTGCTGCGACTGAATCACACAGGATGATAGATATTTCAATAAACAAACATTACATTAAGTTATTTGTCTTGTTTTAGTTTTTATGTCAAGACCTAGCTATTTTTACAATGCACGAATGAGTAAGAAAATATAAGAAAGCGTAAAAAAAAAACTTATTCTGAAATGTGAATTAAAAAAACATTGCTTGTCAATGAAAAAGCAGTGATCAACATAACGTGCTGCAATAAAGAATTCAATCCGACAACTAATTACAAAATTTCATCTACAAGAACAAGTTAAATTTATAAATGGTCTGGTTTTCGGGTGTAGGTGGGTTTACGGAAGTTACAAACATGACAATTTCTTTTAAAGAGAAAACTTAAGAACTCTACGTTATGGATTCCAACATGTTTATGATGCAAAGTGCTACCTCCGAATGTCTAGTAGCATAAAGATAATAAAGTATACTACACAATCAAAGGCTTATCTGCATTGTGCATTCGGAGATGCTTCCGCAGAGAGCTATTCACCGCAAATTACTTGTTGCACACAGTACTCTCAAATTGCTTCTCTCCAGTGTGCGTTTGAAGATGCGCTCGTAGACTAGAACTTTGCGAAAATGTCTTGTTGCAAACAGTACACTCAAAAGGCTTCTCTCCAGTGTGTGTTCGTAGATGCCTTCGCAGATTACAACTAAGCGAAAATTTCTTGTTGCATACAGTACACTCAAATTGCTTCTCTCCAGTGTGCGTTCGCAGATGCAGTCGCAGAGAGCTATTTGCCGAAAATTTCTTGTTGCACACAGTACACTCAAAAGGCTTCTCTCCAGTGTGTGTTTGTAGATGCCTTCGCAGATCAGAACTATCCAAAAATTTCTTGTTACACAGAGTACACCCAAATTGCTTCTCTCCAGTGTGCGTTCGCAGATGCAGTCGCAGAGACCAATTTACCGCAAATTTCTTGTTGAACACAGTACACTCGAAAAGCTTCTCTCCAGTGTGCGTTTGAAGATGCGCTCGTAGATTAGAACTTTGCGAAAATGTCTTGTGGCAAACAGTACACTCAAAAGGCTTTTCTCCAGTGTGCGTGCGCAGATGCCTTCGCAGATTAGAACTATTACAAAATTTCTTGTTGCACAGAGTACATTTAAAAGGCTTCTCTCCAGTGTGCGTTCGAAGATGCGTTTGTAGATGAGAACTATGCGAAAATTTCTTGTTGCACACAGTACACTCAAAAGGCTTCTCTCCAGTGTGTGTTCGTAGATGCCTTCGCAGATCAGAACTAACCGCAAATTTCTCGTTGCACACAGAACACTCAAAAGACTTCTCTCCAGTGTGCGTTCGCAGATGCCTTCGCAGAGAGCTATTTGCCGAAAATTTCTTGTTGCACACAGTACACTCAAAAGGCTTCTCTCCAGTGTGTGTTCGCAGATGCAATCGCAGATCAGAACTACCAGAAAATTTCTTGTTGCATACAGTACACTCGAAAGGCTTCTCTCCAGTGTGCGTTCGAAAATGCGCTCGTAGGTGAGAACTTTGCAAAAATGTCTTGTTGCACACAGTACACTCAAAAGGCGCCTCTCCAGAGTGACTTCTCATGTGTTCGGCCAGTTTGCTTCGAGAGGGAATCTCTTTGCAGCAAACGTCGCACTGGAAGGGCATCTTAGCAGATGTACACACGTCAATTCTGA
Organism: Frankliniella occidentalis; assembly: GCF_000697945.3. Lineage (NCBI taxonomy): Eukaryota > Metazoa > Arthropoda > Insecta > Thysanoptera > Thripidae > Frankliniella > Frankliniella occidentalis. Next base: position 196,372 of record NW_026267202.1, read on the forward strand.
AACGAAACGAGATAAAGAAAAACAATAAAACAGGTTTTTTGAAAAATAGTTTTTTGGGGGCAGTGGGGGGGGAAAAAGAAAGGGGAGGCGAGGAGTCTTTATCAATCACTTGATGTTGGCACATGGACAGTGTGTAAATAGGGCGGAAAGTGTTATTGTGTCTTTCTCTTCTTTTTGGTCGTTTCAGCTGATTGAAAGCGAGCGGCGCGGGCTGGGATATATAGAGGGAAGAAAAGGGCTAAATCGGACGCGCACTTGCAGTTACACTCTTATTCCGAGTGTGTTCGGTTCCACTCTCATTTCAAGTGTGTTCAGTTACACCCTCATTCGCGTGTTTTCCGCCGTGATTTACGAGTCAGAATGTAAAAGGAGCGGCGTCCAGTTACGGACTTTATCGCCTCAGAGCGACCCATTCAACCCCGTGCGCACCTGCTTTGTAATAAATACTTAAAAAATAAAAATAAAAATAAAAATACCCCACAGGCGAAACGGAGCGAGCTTTACAAATAATGTTACGGCCGGTATTGGCCAACACACACTCTCACATGCTAAACTGCATCTTTTAATAAACATGACACAATATTTTAACAGTTTTTGGTCTGTTTAATAGTTGTTTTGTAGATTTCTTTTTTACAGTGTATGACGTGGAAAGTTGTGGATTTGCGCTCCCATATTACCCAGCAGCAGCCATCTCTCGTCGTCGGCCTTCCCCGCTCCGCCCCGCCTCGCTCGCCACCATGGCCATGGCCCCGCCCGCCAGGCAATACGTACGATGACAGGCGCACCAATTGCAACAGTGCCTCGCAATTACAAAAATATAACAATCGTCCCAGCTGCACGCGAGAGGCGGCGGCGCGCAACCGCGGTGCAATCCTGCAGTCCGTGGTCCAGTGCATCACATCACTAGACGACCTTATACTTCCTGCAAAGATAAGTACATGACACGTGAGACTGGACTAGAAGACCAGCAATCTAATAGATGGGCCAGCTAGCTGCCGTACTCTTCAGTGTTGTTGTCGCGTTGATGTGTAGGGTTACAGTGTGCCCTAGACTCAGGTCTTCCTGTTTCAAACTATCTGCATATTTAAGTAATTTTGTTTAGTTTCAACTCAATTCCGCGCTCTAGC
>NW_026267202.1:202370-202882 GCF_000697945.3 Frankliniella occidentalis
AAAATACCCCACAGGCGAAACGGAGCGAGCTTTACAAATAATGTTACGGCCGGTATTGGCCAACACACACTCTCACATGCTAAACTGCATTACATTTTGCTGCCAAAAAAGCACAGTATAAGGTAGGAAGAGACCTGCAATTTCGGACGCTCGGGGCTGTCCCAATGCCGGCATTACACGACGGTACTCTTCCTCGGCCACCACCCTCTCTCACGCCCCTCGTGGCCCCTAGCCGCAGGGGTGGCGCTGCACTTGCACCTGCAGCGGCGGCGCCCACAGCTCCGCAGCGCGCCAGCTGCAGTGCAGGTGCGCCCGTAGATGCCCCCCTTGCTGTTGTCGCAAGACGCAATTACAGAGCCTTCCCCGGCCGCGCCGTGGGGGACGCACGACGAGCCACATTATATCGGAGACGCACTCTGCATATATGCTCTGCGTTAAAGACAAGGCGGGCACAGCCATGTCCTCGGGGGGACACCCTCGGTGGGACCTATTTCCCTTCTCCTCTCCCCCCC
>NW_026267202.1:202932-207063 GCF_000697945.3 Frankliniella occidentalis
CTCCCACGCGCGCCGCCGCACTCTTCCACGGGAAATTGGCAGCGACAACAAAAGGGGTGTAATCAAAAATTGAAATCTTTGGGCCGAGCGTGGTGTTGTCACGCTCAGGGCGAGCGTGTGAGAGCCTCAAGCTCCCCATCCCCCCTCGACAAAACGGCAACTTATTTCTAACCACCCCCTTCTCTCTCTTCCGCCTCCTCCCGTCCCTTTCACCCCGCACGTTTCTTCCTCTCTGTATTCTGGTATAAGCCCTGTGCGTTCTCGCCACCGCCGCTCCAGGATCTTGCTCCTCCCGCGCTCATCCTCCTTTTTCGCGCTCAGGGGACTCGCACCACACTTGGCGCCAAAGTCCCAGAGCGCGCCGCTAACATTCCTTGAACCTGTTACCTACCCCGCCCACACGCATGTGAGGCGAGTTTCGCTTATCACATACACAGCCAGAAAAAAAATGCTCCCAGGCACCGTATGGCTCTTTGGTGCGCATATACAACTTTCTTTCCGCCGGTGAAATCTTGCAACAAAGAGCCCCACTATTCGTTCTTGAGACAAAATTATGCATTGAGGTTAACCGTTAATGTGTCGAAAAGGCTCGAACATGAAGACAAAATGCTACGGTACAAAAATTGTTTTAATACCTTCATGAGGCAATTGTTGAACACGTCCCTAAAACGCATAACTTCTCTGTTGGTATCACCTTCTGTCGCAGTCCCCCCCATACCGACCCGACTCTGCAATCCGCTGCGCTCACGCCATGCTCGCTGACGAGCGTGCGAATCATCATCTTGATAGAACACCCCCCCCCCCCCTCAAACCCCCGCCACGCCGAAATTCCATCAGCTAGGCGACACATCAGCTCAACCAGGAGAGGGGGCCGAGATTGGGGAGGGGGGGGGGGGGACTTGTCCGAGACAAGGAGTGTGCCAGACACCAACAAGAAAGCGCCGTATTCCGAGGGAAACACCGACACCAAGAGAGGGCCAGAGCAGGGGAAAAGAGGGAGGGACAGAAAGGGAAAAGGAGGAAAGTTCACTTCGGCCACGGGGTTCCTGGGTAATTTTGAGTTAAATTTATTTAGGTCGTTGCTAGCTTATACGTTGCATTCACCGAGAAACCGAAATCAAGAGACGGACTGTTGGGGGACCTGTTGCAGTCGAATGCAGCGCCGTCATGTGCGACGCACTTTAGTGGGTGCGGTCGCAAGGCATTCGCTAAGGGCGGGCCGAGTGAGTGGGCCTAATGCAGGTCTCTAAGGGATAGTCTAAGGTCATTCCGCTCAGATTCCTACAAAAAATAGCTACGGAAGCACGGCGCCTGCGAGACTCGGGGTAGGCCACCCCGCAGTGCACGCATGCGCCACTGACAGAATGTTGCCTACCCATCAGGCGCTACGGGAGCTGAGCTTGCATTGGCTGACCGAGAGCGAGAGAGGGGGGGAGGGGGGGGGGTGGCATCAGGGAGTGCAAATTATTTGACCACGCTCCCCTCACCATCTCTCTCTCTCTCTCTCTCTCTCTCTCTCTCTCTCTCTCTCTCTCTCTCTCCTCTGCTTTTTTAACCCGTTTACGGAAATACCGAGAGGAGTAGGCGCGCGACAACTCGTCATCAGGCCTCTGACTAAGTAGGGTATGTAGCGAGGAGGACACGGGGACAAAAACCAATACGGTTAAAGTAACAACAAACGTGCGAGACGAAAACAAAATTAAAATAAGCGCTCCGCGTAAAAATAAAAACCAAATTGATACGGCGTCGTCGTGACGAGCAGAAGCGGCAGCAGCAACGCCGCCCGCGGGCGGAGCGACGCCGCATACAGTAACGTTTAACGAGGCTGTTTACTTAATCTCAATTTGAGAAGCGACGCGCGCCAAATTAAAAGCGGCAGCGGTAACGAATCCAGCCGAGTCACGCCGAGTTGACCTGTCAGGAGGGGGCGGCGGGGGGCAAGATAAATAAAGGGAAAAAAATTTAATGCTTTCAGCCACAAACGGCCGCGGCTATCTGCGGCATTATCACAAACGATACTACGAGTGAAAGGCGAGAAAAAAATGATAAAAGCAGCATGAATGGAATGAAGCGATGAAACCAGCAGTTTGAAGACAATAGGCGAACGCAAATTAGCGAAAGGTTATTCCCACGCCATTTCGTTTTGAGAAAAATGAATGCAAATGAAAGAACGGTTTGGTTTGTAAGTTACGATTGATACATGTAGGACAAAGACAAGCCATACTGATAGACCAAAGTGTAAATTCAAGTTCAATACTTGCATGTGCTCAACTCGGTAGTTGAGCAATCATATGTGTACAACTTCTCTGTTTAATAATTCCCAGACAGCGTTCAATTTAAGGAAGTGTTCAACAGAAGAGTTGCACACTTACATATACACAGCTGTCAAGTAAAACACTTGCAAGTGCACAGTTACGGAGTCGAATACTTAAGTAGCACACAGAAAAAAGTCACAAGGGTTTGTTTACTCGTTATAAAATCCGTCCAAAACGTGTTTTTGTGTCGCGTTTTCTGAACGCGTTTACACACTACCTACCTAGGTGGTGCGTAACAAATGCACGGGGCCATCGCGCTCCCCGCCCTGCGGTGCGGAGCTGCCATTGCATGTGGCCAGCACATCACAACACGGCCCCTCAAAACTTTTCTCATTTTGAATCCCTGGGGCGTGGCGGGGCGGGGCGGGTAAGGGAGGGACGAGGGACCCGAGGGTGAGCGGGCGGCGGCCGGGGTCGCAAGGGTCGCCGAGGGTCCAAGGCCTAAGGGTCACTCCGCCAAACCGCGAGCGAGCCTCTGAATAAACTATTAACACTGTTAGGCCGGGCAGGAAAACTTTATACTGTTGCTGAAAAGAACCCATACCTCCTCTCCCCTCAGCCTAAGCCATCACCTCAAACCCCACTCGGCAACCAGTCTATTTGCTTTCTTTGACCCTTTCAGCAGCGCCCCGCCACTCTGGATTAAAACAGTGAATTAAAATTTTAAAAGGCGTACATAGGCGGTTTGGCCGGCAAGGCAGCCGCGTGAAATGACGCGGAAAACATAAAGTTGCCAGCGTTTATGACAACACCTGCTGCAATTGTTTTGAAAATGGCATAACTTTGTTACATCGTACCAAAGACCGTAAAATTTCGCAAAAACTTAGGCTCGAAAGTAACGTTTCCTCTAAATGAAAAAGGGGGCATCATCGACGCGATGGTTTCGACAAAACATTTCTTGCAGTGTGCAACTGCAGTATCATATTACGTACCCCGTGGTCAACCCAGTGCTCGTCCCTGCTGATCAAAACTATGTGCGAGAGGGAGAGGGCGGAGGGAGAGAGGGAGGGATGGGGGGCTCGGCGCCGCAGCAGAGGAGCCGAAGGGTCGCGCGCCACAGCCGCAACCCCTTAGGCCCCTCCCTACATTAGCGTATCAGTTTGCAACACGCCACCGGGCGAATTATCCGCAAAGCGAATGTGAGTGTACTCGCACAGCAGCAGCAGCAGGATTAAATAACGCCCCACATGTTAATACGAGCCCGCCGACAGCAAATTACATCCATGTACCACTGCGGCACTTGTTTGTGCCTATAACTTTGTTTTGCATGAAAGAAAACAATGTTGACGCATACGGTTGGCACGTCAGGCAACAGACTCCCTCCTCTAGCTTGAGTAGCAGGAATTCACTGTAAAAACAATTATCGTCATTTTACGAAATTTTCTCGGTTAATTTTCTATTACTAAAAATTCGTTTTTAACAAATTACGATACGTCGTTATTTTACGAATTGCTTAGTAAAATCCAAAGCTCCATCTAGGCGGTATGAAAATTGTTATAATTTTCATCTAATTTATTGACGTTTAACCCCAAAATTTGCATTTGTTACGAAATATATTTGTAACTTTACAAAACGTCTCGTATAAACTGACACTTACGAAATATTTTCGTAAATTATTTTTTTACGAAGCATTTCGTAGAAATAAGGCAGAGAAAGAAAAATACTCTCACTCTTTTCTCTGATGTTCTTTGTTGTTTTAAATCAACACCAGACGCTATACTTACCCCGCGGACACTGACCTTCTCACGTTCATTATGATTCGACCGTCGTTGTACGCGATCGGGGTGGGTGCGGAGGTTGAAGGAGGAGGGGGTAG